>NC_050582.1:36274319-36482466 GCF_011100635.1 Trichosurus vulpecula
ATGGGGTAAATTATCTCACATAAAAGTGGCAAGAAAAAGCAGTTCTGTTGGAAGGGAAGAGGGGGCAGGTGAGGGGGAATGAGTGAGTCTTATTCTCATCAGATTCAACTTGAGGAGGGAATAACATACACACTCAATTGGGTATCTTACTCCACAGGAAAGTAAGGGGAAGGGGATAAAAAGGGGGGATGATAGATAGGGGGAGGAGGTAATCAAAAGCAAACAGATTTGAAAAGGGACAGGGTCAAGGGAGAAAATTGAATGAAGGCAGACAGGATAGGAGGGAGCAAAATATAGTTAGTCTTTCACAACATGAGTATTGTGGAAGGGTTTTACATAATGATACATGTGTGGCCTATGTTGAATTGCTTGCCTTCTTAGGGAGGGTGGGGCGGGGGGAAGAGGTGAGACAATTTGGAACTCAAAGTTTTAAAAGCAGATGTTGAAAAAAAATGTTGTTTTTGCATGCAACTTGGAAATAAGATATACAGGCAATGGGGCATAGAAATCTATCTTGCCCTACAAGAAAGAAGGGAAAAGGGGATGGGGGGGAGTGGGGTGATAGAAGAGAGGGCTGACTGGGGAACGGGGCAATCAGAATATATGCCATCTTGGAGTGGGGGGAGGGTAGAAATGGGGAGAAAATTTGTAATTCAAAATCTTGTGGAAATCAATGCCGAAAACTAAAAATATTAAATAAATAATAATAAAAATAAACTAAAAATAAAGAATTTCTGTGGATATTTTTGTACATATAGGTCCTTTCCCCTTTTCTTTTGATTTCTTTGGGGTACAGACCTAGTAGTGCTATTGCTGAATCAAAGGATATGCACCGTTCTATCGCCCTCTGCGCATAGTTCCAGATTGTTGGATCAAAGTGTATGCACAATTTTGTAGCCCTTTGGGCAAGTTCCAGATTGCTCTCCAGAATGGTTGGAGCAGTTCCCTACTCCACCAACAGTTCTTTAATGTACCTATTTTACTTCATCCCCTCCAATACTTGTCATTTCTGATAGGTGTGAGGTAGAACCTCAGAGTTGTTTTAATTTGTATTTCTCTAATCAATAGTGATTTAACATATTTTTTAATATTTCCTCCCTCCCTTTATCATCACCCATCTCCCATATCTCTTATCCCCTTCCCTTCCTATTTCCCTACTGAGTAAGATAGATTTCTATACCCAGCTAAGTGTTCATATATATCCTTCCATCTTTAACCCAATTCTGATGAGTTAGGCTTAAGCATTGCCCACTACACACACTCCACTTTTCCTACCACTATAAAAGTTCTTTGTGCTCCTCTTTTATTTGAGAAAATTTTCCCCATTCTACCTTTCACTTCTCCCATCATGCAATGCATCCCTCTTTCTCACCCCTACATTTTTAGGGCAATCATCCCAACAAAATCAACTCACATCTGTGCCCTCTGTCTATGTATACTTCTTCTAACTGCCCTAATAATGATAAAGTTCTTAGGAGTTACATGTATCATTTTTCTATATGGGAATGTAAAAGATTTAACTTTATTGAGTCCCTAGAATGGCAAACCACTGTAGTATTTCTACCAAGAAAATACCAAATGAGGTCACGAAGAGTCAGACACAAGTGAAAATGACTGAACAACAACAACAACAAATATGGTTACACTTTCACCTTTACCGTTTTATGCTTTTCTTGAGTCTCATGTTTGAATGTCAAATTGTCTATTCAACTCTGATCTTTCCATCAGAAATGCTTGGACGTCCTCTATTTCATTAAATATAATTTTCCCCTGAAGGATTATATTCAATTTTGCTGAGTAGGTTATATTTAGTTGTAATCCTAGCTCCTTTGCCTTCCAGAACATAATATTCCAAGTCCTCCACTCTTTTAACATGGAAACTGCTAAATTTTGTGTGACTCCAACTGTTGGTTTTGCAATACCTGAATTATTTCTTTCTGGTTGCTTGCAATATTTTCTCCTTCATCTTGGAGCTCTGAAATTTGGTTATAATATTCACTGGAGTTGTCATTTTGGGATCTCTTTCCGGAGGTGATTGGTGGAGTCTTTCAATTTCTATTTTACCTTCGAGATCTAAGATATTCAGGGCAGATTTCCTTGATAATTTCTCAAAAGATGATGTCTAGGCTCTTTTTTTGATTATGGCTTTCAGGTAGTCCAATAATTCTGAAATTATCTCTACTGAATTTATTTTCCAGGTCAGTTGTTTTTGTCAATGGGGTGTTTCACATTTTCTTCTATTTTTTTCATTCTTTTGATTTTGTTTTACTGTTTCTTGATGTTTCACAATCATTAGCTTGCAGTTTCCAAATTCTAATTTTTTTTGGGGGGGGGGAGAACTATTTATTATGAAGTGTTGATGTTGAAAAAGAAAAACATCAATTTAACATTTTTTTTTAATTTAAATGGCAGTTGTAATTACTGGGCAATGAGGTGCTTGGTAGCACCTACTTGTAGTGGTGATGACATTGCCTTAGTCTTCATCATCAGGGGGAATACCCAGTTCTTCATCTGTCCACTGAGAAGGATCTGGATATGGAAAATGACCCAATACAGCATCCGAGTCATGCCAGAAACGCCAGAGAATCCAAAACCACATTGTCGCACTTAACAGCTCAGATTGGAAGATCTGAGATTTTGTCAGATGGGGATACTGCCAGTAGCGGGGCTGAATGTGTACACCATCTCCAGCATGTCGGACTCCTCCAATGCCGCGACCAACAGTCCGCTCGCTCGAACCCTCCAGGAAGCGCCGACCTCCCTCGCGAAGGAAAGGCCCCAGCCGGCACAGCACCGACATGACCGCCGGAGCCCGCAGAGCCGCCGCCGGACGCTGCAGAGCCGTCCCGATCTCCAAATTCTAATTTTTGAGTAATTATTTTCTTCGATGAGCTTTAGTACCTCTTTTTTCCATGTGGACAATTCTGTTTTTTAAGGAGTTCTTTTCTTCAGTGAATGTTTTACCTCCTTTTCCACTTGGCTTATTCTCCTTTTAAAAGAATTCTTTTCTTCAGTGAGGTTTTGTGCCTCTTTTGCCATCAGGCCAGTTATGTTTTTAAGGTTTTACTTTCTTCAATATTTTTTTTGTGGCTCTTTAATCCTAACCCTAAATGCACACAGTATTAATTGTCTTTTCATAATTTCTAAGTTTATGTTTTGGTCTTCCCTGCCACTGTAGTACCTTTTTTATGGTCAAGTCCTTTTTGCTGTTTGCTCATTTTCCCAGCCCATTTCTTGACTTTGAATTTTGTGTTAAAGTTGGGCTCTGCTCACCCGGGAGGTTAGGAGGCACTGTACTAAGCTCAGGCTTTTTCATGATGCTGTTTTCAGAACTAGTTCTGTTGGTCTGCAAGTTTTCAGTGCTTCCAAAGTGCTGTGGTCCTGGAAGAGGTGTGGTCACTGCTTTCCTTGTCTGTGCTCTGGTCTTTTTCCAGGAAGGACCCCTGCTGCCCTGCAACCACAAGTACTAGTGCTCTGCTTGCACCTACAACTGTGACCAGGTCCCCTGCTTTCCTGAAGCTGCAAGTGCAGCACTCTTTTTGGCCTGGAACTATGACCAGGGCCACTGCTCCCTTGGGACTGATCACAAGAGCTCCTCCACCCTGTAACTGCACCCCAGAACTGCTTATGAGCAATAGAATTGCCAATCAGCACCAGCCTCACCTAGTGCAAGCAAAGGATCCCCTGTAATCTCTTTCTGACTAGTGGTCTGACCCCATTACCATCTCTGGGTAGAGAGCTACTGAAACAGTTGCTGCTGCTGTCACAGCCACTTTCAAGGCCTACTGCTGGTGCTCCTGCCTTGCTCCAGGCCTGCACCCACCTCAATGTTACAGTCCTCTCCTACAGACTCTTAAGTTGTCTGAGGCTAGATAAGTCTCTCTCTGACCTTTTGTTGGCCCTGCCACTCTAAAATTTGAATTGAGGTGCTATTTTGAAAGTTGTTTGGAGGAGAATATTAGGAGAGTTCAGCTCAGTCAGGACCTGTACACCACCATCTTGGCTCTGCCCGAACTTCATTCTGCCTTTTCAAGGATAAACTTGTCATTGATGGAGATAAAAAAAAAGTTATAGTTGCTTTTGTCTAGATGGTCTGCAATAATCTCCAGTGACAATTTTACTTCTAGTGCCACTGAGCTTTACCTAAATTCTCTCCACCATGTTTAATTAACCTTCTACTTGCCTTTGATGAATATGAGTTATCTGGTCTCCAGTTTATACTGACTCAAGAGAGCAGAATGTTAAATTTTTAGTCCGAGCATTTACTTTGGAAATTGGAAATGCTACACATCAGAGATTGATTTATTGTATTGCTGATTGTTTAGACTTATGAAAGTAATAGAGGAATGTTAATAGTGCAGATTAAACTTAAAAGTGTTTCGTGTGTACATTTTTTTTCTGGAGAGCCAGTTCTTAAATATTTACCAGCACTCCTCTGCTACAAAGAGCACCTGCAATAATTGGGGATGTTTAGCTGAGGAAAAGAAGATTTAGCTAGCACAGAATAGCTGACTTCAAGTATTTGAAAAGCTGTAATATGGGAGAAGGATTACGCTTGTTCTGATTGACCCCAGAAGGCAAGTAGGAGCAACTGGTAAAGGTTGCAAAGAGACCAATTTAAGCTTGATGTTGAAAATAAAGTTGTCCATAAGTTGAATGGGCTGCTTGGAAGGGTAGCAAGGGTTTCCTCTTACCAGAGGGCTTCATATAAAGTCTGGTTATAATTATAGAGGGACTTCTAAACTGAACGAGATGGCCTTTGAGGTACCTTCCAACTCTGTGATTCTGTGAAGATAAAGAAGGCTTATTTGTCGATATAATGTCAATAGGGCAGCTATACCAGAACTTCTGTAATCTCCCCTGCACACTGTTGTGAACAAAAATCTTCTAAGAGCTGTTATGTCATTTCTCTGCTCAGAAACTTTCCTTGACTTCCCACCACCCACAGGATAAAGTTCAAATAAGCTGAAAGCACTTCATTCAGCCCTACCCTTTCTTTCTAGCTTTGTCTCCCACTATTCTCCAACACAGACCTTCCATTCCTGCCAAGTGATCCCCAATTAGGTATCAGGTACTTGCTGTCTTCTAATCATGCCTTGGTCACTCATATTTTCTTCAAAAAAGTGCTTTATTTGGCATCAGCAAAAATCTCTTTGAATAGAGATTCTGTAGAGGGAATTGCTGCTCTGCTATACTTCCAAGGAGGAAAACTTCAAGGTCTCTTCCCAATAGGAAGAATCATGCCTCTGACGCTCACTATCTGTGTGACCCCAGATAAGTCACTGAACTTCTCTGAATTTCAGGATTTTTATGTGTAAAATGGAGATAAAAACACCTCTAGCATCTGCCCTGCAAAGGTGATATGTGGATTAAATGAGAAAAACATTTAAAGTGCTTCTATTTATGTAAATTCTACCTATACTTCATGGTCTAGTTCAAATCCTATCTCATTAATAATAATTATAATAAAAATAATAATATTAACTAGAATTTGTATAACATTTTAAGGTTTGCAAACATTTTATCTCATTTGACCCAACTAACATTCATTAATTGCCTAAAAAGCAATCAACAATCATTTATTAAGTCTCTAGTATATATCAGGATCTCTAATAGGAATTGAGGATAAAATAGAAAATCTCTGCCCTCAAAATGTTTATACAAAGGAGAATACCATATTTAGGGCTGAAAGAAACATTAGAGAGCATCTAATTCAACCCCCTAATTTTATAGATGAGGAAACTGAGGCATAGGAACAGGGGATAGGGATCGGAGACAGGATTCTAATTCCTATTTCTCCAAATCCAGCAAAGCAATATTATATCAACTGGATACACATGTTAATGTATACAAACGTAGGTATAAGGATATGAATTCAGGTAAAGTATGGGTCAATAGTGCCAGGAAGTCTTGGGCCTTGCCTGCCAGGCTGAGGATCACGCCAGCCATAGTGATTTCTCCCTGCATTCAACTCCCATAACATTTATTTGCAATATTACTTATGTAACACAATGAACAACTTGTCAGGCTTCTCCTTTACTGCAGCTCCACTGGGAGGTCATCTGTGAGGGCAGGGACATGACCTGGCCCTTGATGGCCAGTGAGGCAGGTGGGTACAGAGAGGCAGGACAAAGGAGAGAAGGCAGGAGGGAAAGAGGGCCTCTTAGAAAGGCCCATATTTCATCATCATTGATTAAAGAAAAACCCAAACTGAGTTTTCACACTTGAGAACACTAAAGAAATATGCCAGTATGTGGCTTGATCATCCTCAGAGCAATTACACATTTGATTATCTATGTCTCACTGGTCTTCCACATAGTAGCCACTTCATAAATGTTTGCTGAACTGAGCTGATCACCTCCCTCAAAGTCACTTAGCACATATTCAGTTCTGCTGTGTGCAGAACTCTGGGCTGCATGGTGGAACTAGTTAAAATTTCATGTTTCAATAATTCATCCACTTTACCTCCATTTGATGTGTCACTATATTTCAACTATTTTTTTCTATTCTGAAATATACCATCAAGCAAAGAATCAATGTCAGTGGAGAACTTTACTTTTTCAAAGGGAAAATCATTCCTCCTCCCCCTAATTCCTGGCACCTTTGCTCTCCCTGCCCAACTTGACATTCACTTTGCGCCATTAAACTAGGGTGCTTTAGCCTGAACAATGAAAGGGGATGGGAACCAAACAGGGCAACTGTGAGTTAGCACTGGCTGCAGAATACACTTCCTTCCCATTGGATCATCTGCTGGCCACACCCCTATGTACTTCAAATAACCAAGTCTGCTCTCTCACCTGGCTCAAACCACTATCCCTCAAGGGTTCCACTGAAGTTATATCCCACCCCTGAGACCCAATGTCCAATTTACCATACTACAAGCATCTTGGTCCTTCTGCAATGCTGCTTCCCTAGCCTGCTGCCTCCTTCCTCAGCCTCCTCTAAGAGGTATTGGAGTGTAGGATGTCTTCAGCTGAGCTACATGGGTACAGGTATCCTACTTCTCCCTGAAGTGAGTAAAACTAATGGCAAGTAGGTTGTATGAAAACACATGGTTCAATAAAGGTGATCCCAAGGTATTCCTGTACCCTGATCTGATACCATCTGATTGTTCCTTGGCAGTGGCCTTCCTAACAGGTGTCTCTCAGTGTGAATGGTTTGGGGGGGTTAAGGTGAAGATCTGTATTCCTCCTCATAAGGCCTTGTGGCCCAAGATGTCCCCTATTACTTGCCCCAGAAGTCTAAATTATGATGCTGTGGGTTCAACAATGAATGGAACTGGTGAAAATACAGTGCTAAAGGGGTATTAGCTCAGTCCAATTTTTAAAAGGCTGCTTGAAGCTATTTGAGATTTTGGATAGGAGCTTTTCCTATTGCCATGAGAATCACTTGAGAGAGAGGAGAGAAGGAGTAAGGCACCATTTCTGGTATTTATTTATATTTTGCAGCAAATCCTTAAGAATGATTCTGGGTTTGGAGAGTCTATGTATATAAACAGGAGACTCTTTCCTTATTTCCAAGAGTGTCCTTAATGATCCTATCCTTCCCTGTTTCAGGTAAGGTTACGCTGATTTGGCTTTAACATAGACGAAGAAAGTATCATTGAACAGAAGGCACCTAAAAGCTCTAGCACAAGGCCCTCATTTAACCAATAATGAAATGGTAAACCAGAGAGAGCAAGGGGTTTTCATAAGGTCACCAAGTTTTTTGGTGGCAGAATTCAGACTAGAACTTGGGTCTCCTAATTCCCTGTTTGATATATTATATCAAGGGTAAGAAATAACTGGGGTTCTCATTCTGCATTTGTACCCATAAAAGTTAATTAAACTCATAACTCATGTGGCAGGTCCAAGCTCTGAGTTCTGAATACAAATCAGAAAAAATTAATGAAAAATAAGGAAATGAGTTACTAAGCAAGTAATAAGTAATTGTAGGGATCCACAATTAAAATATACTTTTTCTTTGATGATAGTGTCAGTACTGACAGTTTAAAAATAAATCTACGACTTTATCATTTTTCTCCTGATTACATTAATTTGTGCTTTTCGTGCCAAAAATAATGAAGGGCTTACTTAATGGAGCCTGTGCCATTCTCCATCTGACCTGTTTCATCTGTTCTAAAATCCCTAACAATTCCACTATTTTTGTAATCATGCCAATAATTTTGTCACTTGGAGTATTTTTTATCTGAAATCATATTTTCCCTATACCACTCTCCAATCTGAAAAGAAAAATCAAGAAATTATTTCCTCCACATAATTCTCCCTCACATGCACTTTTGTCTGCCTTTCAAGAGCAGACATGGCAGACCAGTTTCTTTCAGAAAACACTGTTCCCATAAAGCAGAATACTTTTGCTCCTCACCTGGGCAGGCTTAAAGTAACATCAAAGGAACAACCTGTTACTATGTAGAGGATCAGGTTCACCTTTTTAATCTCCCAGGCGCCTTTCTCCCCTTTAATTTAAAATGGATCTGAATATTAAGATCATAGCATACAAAACTGAGAAGAGAAATGAATTAGATACCTTTCACAGCTGTGGCTAAAGGATGAAAAAGGATAGGCTTGATCACAAGAGTTAAAATATATAATTTCAATTGTATGAAATTGAAGTACTTTTGCATGAACAAAATTAATGCAACTAAAATATGAAGAGAAGCAGTCACACAAGGGGAAAATCTTTGTACCAAATATCTCTGAAAGGGCCTCATAGTCAAAATGTACAGACAACTAAAAGAAATGTGTAAGACCAAAAGATATTCCTTAATAGATTAAGGGTCAAAGGATATAAACAATTAACAAAAGAACTGCAACAATAACAATGTGAATCAATGCTCCAAACCACTAATTATAAATGAATGCAAATTAACACAATTCTGAGATTTTACCTCCTACCCAGCAAAGTGGCAAGAATGACAAAAGATGAGAATAGTTAAAGTTGGAGAGGTTGTAGAAAAGATGTGCACACTACTGCTTTGCTGATGGATTTATAAATGGGTCCAACCATTCTGGAAGCAATCTAGAATTATAAGAGGGTGACTTCACAGTGCATATCCTTTGACCCATAGATTCCTGTGCTAGGCATATTGCCTAAGGAGGTCACTGACAAAAAGAAAAGACTCATATACACCAAAATATTGACAGTAGCACTTTCTGTAGTAGCAAAGAATTTAAAATAAAAGTAGATGTCCACTGATTGGAGAATGGCTAAAATACTGTACTACATAAATGTAACAGAATATTATTACACTATAAGATACAATGATATACTAAATACAGAGAAACATGAGAAAACATGGATAAACTGTTTCAAAGTGAAGCAGGAATAACCAAGGCAATAAGATACACAATTACTACAACAATCTACATGGAAGGAACAAAAGTAACAAAGTATTTAAAACTGGGTCCTGCAAAACCATAATGACCAAGCTTGGCCTCCCAAAAGAGCTATGAGAAGGCATTTCTCTTGCTGCTTCTTTACAGAGGTAGGCTATGGATGTGGAATCACTGCATATATTGATAGACTTTTCCAATATATTATTAAATTTTGCTAGACTTTTTTCTCTTTTTTTCATTACAAGGGGTATCTCTCTGGAAAGGGAAAAAGGAAGGGATATATTAGGGAAATTTTCTGTAAATATATCAATAAAAATATTTTTTAAAAATAATCCCAACCTTCTTTAAAAACTCAGCTGAGATAACACATCCTACATGAGGCCTTTCCTGAACCCCCAATTTCTTATGTTTCACCTCCCCCTTTAAATTACATTGTATTTATTTTTATACTCATATATCTATGTCTTCTCTTCCCCAGCAGAATGTAAGCTTCTTGAAGGCAGGGAGCATTCCAGCTCTGTCTTTCTACCCCCAGTTCCTAACCTGGCACTTTGCATCTGGTACAGAAAAGTCATTAATGTTTGTTGACTGACTGGTGATCCTTCCATCTCCAAGGGCTGTTGCCATTAACCTTAGCTCACATTGACTAGGTAAGCATCCCTGAATAGTCTTAGCCAGAGAAAAAGTCACTATAAATACTTTAAGAAGACACTGGAGCAATGATTCCTCTTGGACAAAAGTACTTAAAGCCCATATTTAAAAACATTTACAAAAATGGAAAAACCACCTTTCACTCATTTGCAAATTTGATTTATGTTTCTCCTCTCTCTCTCAAAAATAATAATATTAATAATAATAATAATAACATTTACATGGTGCTTTAATGTTTACAAAACTCTTTCCATATATTATCTCATTTGAGCCTCACAACAATCCTGGGAAGTAATTTGAGAGGGTGACCAGGAATGACCTCCTGCAGTGATGATGATTATAGCTAACATTGATATAGCACTGACCATGTGCCAGCCAATGTGCTAACAATTATTATCTTATTTGATGCTCACACCAACCCTGGGAAGTAGGTGCTATCCTTATCTCCATTTTATACAGTTGAGGAAACTGAGGCAGACAGAGGTTAAAGGACTTGCTCAAGGTCATACAGCTAGTATCTAAAGCTGTATTTGAATTCAGGTCTTCCTGAATCTATGCCCAGCATTCTACCTTCTATGCTATCTAACTGTAGAAGGTGGCATTTGAACTTCTGCTTTATCTTGTGAGGCTCCAGAGGAGAGTGGTGGGGGAGGCTCACAGTAAGACAACGACAGGAGGAGGTGTAGCACATAGAGTTTGAAAACCCAGAACTTGGTCTGGAGACAGGAGGTGAAGGTGGGAGGAGGGCCCAGGGTGGGAGGGAAGCTGGCAGTATCCTTACCTCGTGCCTTTCAGCAGGCAAACCTTAAAGCCATTAAGAGAAATGTATTTGGAGAAGAAATGAATTTCAGCAAAGCATTTTGAGCCAAACGAAAGGCATTGCATGCTTACCAATTATTATTATGAAAAAAAATTTGGGATGAGATATTGTGGTCAGCTTTGGACAGATGTGTCCTGTCTCAACATTTCACCCATAAAGATATTACTGCAGGTGGTGTAGCCCAATCCCTATTTATTCCCATTACAAGAAAGAAAAAAAATACTCCTCCAGCTTGGCACAATTAGCAACTAGTGTTTCCAAATAGACAGTAGATTTTTCTTCATGGGCCCTTTTGGGTTTACTGTGATCTGTTTGAATGAGCCAGGTACTAACTAAGATCATAAGAAAAGAATCACTTTACTTACTCCATGCTGGGGGATAGAGAAGGCTGTACATGGAGTTCAGCTTTTTAGGGCAGAGGAGGTGGAACTGTTGAAGGGAACAGTACCTCTGAGTCATAGATTGGCTAAATATATTTTGTGCTACAGGGAAGAGAAATATCTTTCTGAATGGTAGGAAAAAACATAGAGGATGCCTTGTGTACATGGCTTTAATCATTGTTTTGAGAGGTTAGGGGAATAAATTATAGGAAAATTTCTAAACAGCTGTGTCTCAGATCCACATTTCATGCTAGGCTTCATTCCATCCTTATTTCTTTGTGTTACAAAACCTTTTCCCAATTTGGCAGATCAATGGTCCATTTCTGCTGCAAAGAGGCCCAAGGGAGAGAAATTCACAGGTAGAGTAGGCTTCAGGTAGGAAGTTAGCAGGATAGCCAAATCAGATAAGAAAAGTCCCAACCATAAGAAAACTACAAAGCCCCAGCCAGGGTTAGAGGTCTTCCACCTAATGCTGCAGATGGTGGTGATTTTACTGGAAATGTGTACAAAGTCCTGTAATGGAGCAAATAATTTTACATCCTATCTTTCTAATCTTGTATCTTGAATGTTCTCTTTAGACCAAGAGGGCCGTAGTGGGACAGAGAAGAATCAGTAAATATTTAAGGGTAGGAAGAAGTGTCTGTAGGGATATGGGTTGGGGGTAGAGATAGTGGGTGGAAAGGGGCACAGAAAGATTACTACAAGTTTGAGTTAATAAGAAACTAATGCAATAAGAAAAAATATACAAAAATATTTGATGAAGAATGAAAACTATTTGAGGGCAGGGATTCCATATTGTCTTTTGTCTTTCTATCCATATCCTAAAAAGTATATAATTGATTGAAAGGCATTGTCCCCAAAAAAGCATTTGATTGAGCAGAACAAAATGCAATCTTGAAGTCTCTCCTCCAACAAGAAATATCTCACGTGTGGGTTAAGATCATTTATCATCTCTTGATAAGTGCAACCATGAGAATAACTCTACTGAACCCAGATAACTCTCTGGTTATCAACATAACATAAAGTGAGACATATTGTTTGTTTGATTGTCATGGAGGATGCTTTGTGTAGGGGTCAAATAAAAGAAGGATTCCTTATAGATTATGAAGTTTACCAAATGCTCCTATTTGCGGATTAAATTGTATCAGTTGCATCAAACTTCACAGAATTATAGAGCTTCAGAGATCAGAGATCTATGTAAGGAAAGTTAAATGGATGAAAAATGCCTATTATCCAAATTACTACCAATTTACTGTATTAGTGTACCAGGCATATATCTGGAAGAAAGCATGGCAAATGGATAATCAACTGGGCACAAAATTGAAATAGAAAGAAGTGAGATGGAAATTGCTCAGTGCTTTTAATGGCCCCAATCTGCTTCCCTGGCACACAGACTCATTTCTTCAACTAAAATGTTGTGTGGTTGTTAGATCTTGGAGCACTATACTCTCTAAGAAATCCAAGAGTTGTGCCTGGTCCCCAAGGCGATGAAGAAAATGCATGGTGGGAGCAAGCACAATGTAGCATATTTCCAATGATGACTTATGCTCAAAAAGTAGCAAAATAGATGTAATTGAGAATATGTCTGATCAGAAAGGAGATGGTCTGCTCATATGGTAATAACAGAAGGTATGAAAGCATCTCTAGCACTTCAGATGGATCCTCTGTCGAAGATCTGTGGAAGGCCTTTTACAAATATCACAGATTACGAGGAAATATGGGTTGGTTGTAAGATGTACCAATGAAGAGAAACCCACATCAGTGAAACCGTAGATATGTTGAAGTGTTAAAGTATCCCCAGTGACTCATACATAGTACATAGAAGACAAGAAATACATTCAATTGATATATTAGTCATTTAATGAAAAATGGTCATTAAGACAAATGTGAAGGAAACTATTTTGATCTATGCAAAAAACTTAGGCAAATCAATGTCCCACTCTGAGCCTCAGTTTCCTCATCCATAAAATAGAGATCTTGAAAAAATGATCTTTAAGGTTCCTTTCAGCTCTGTGGCTCTATGACTGACTTCCTAAAATACAGTTATATTAAAAAAAAATGTCTGTTTTGTGTACAAAAAGCCTCAGTGTTACTTTCAAATACTTTATTAGTAAAATCCACCTTCTACCAGTTGTTTGGTTCTTTTTTTGAAGCAAGTACAAAAATACAGAGGAAATTCTACATCCTCAGATTAGAGAAAATCACTTAAAATTTTTAAAAAAATTATGAAGACGCTGGAGAAAAGGCAGTAACTCACCTGAGCTCACCCCTAAACTCCTCTTAACACCTTTAAATAATGTCATAAAACAATTCCTGGAGTGGGAGAATCCACAAAAGGATGGGGTGAAATAAATTTCCACTGAAAGACAACTTAGAATGTTGGCAGGAAAGGTCCGTTGGGTGAGAGCAGAGCATAGTCCAGCCCAGGCCCAGCCCCAGCAAACCAGGAGCAGGCCTTGGGAGGCACTGAAACAGCACTGTCATTGGCTGCTTTCAGAGCTCTCAGCCCATAGATGGTAAGGGAGTCGAACAATTGCTCAGAAGGAGATTACAAGGGTCTCTTGGCTGGCACTAGGGGCAGGACTCTGTTGCTTTGCCTATACTCAGATCTGGGTCACACTCCTGGGTGGCAGTCCCAGGTCGAGGAGGAACACTAGCACCCCAAAGCTTTTGGCCACAGGGAAGCAGGTACCCTTGTCACAGTTTCAGAGCAGAAGAGTGTTTATAGTCACTCACAGACCAGAGCACAGGCCAGGAGACGAGTAAACTCACCTCTCCTTAAATCATACCACCTTGGAAGAACTAAAAACTTACAGGTTCCTAGAAGTATCTCTGAAAACAGCTACACAAAGCCCCTGAAGCTTGGGACAGTGAACCCTCCACCCTGCAAGCAGAGCCCTACTTTAACAAAGAATTAAAAGTCAAAAGATAGATTAGAAAATGAGCAAAAACAGAAAAAATTCTGACCATAGAAAGTTACTATGGTGACAAGGAAGATCAAAACACACACTCAGAAGATAACAAAGTCAAAACTCCTACATCCAAAGCCTCCAAGAAAAATACGAATTGGCCTCAGGCCATGGAACAGCTCTAAAAGGATTTCAAAAATCAAGCAAGAGAAGTAGGTGAAAAATTGGGAAGAGAAATGAAAGTGATACAAGAAAATCATGCAAAATGAGTCAACAGCTTGCTAAAAGAGACCCAAAAACTACTGAAGAAAATAACACCTTAAAAAACAAAATAGGCCAAATGTAAAATGGGTGCAAAAAGCCAATGAGGAGAAGAAAGCCCTGAAAAGTAGAATTGGCCAAATGGAAAAAGAGGCACAAAAAATCACTGAAGAATAAAAAACTCCTTAAAAAGTAGAAGTGGGCAAATGAAAAAGGATGTAGAAAAGCTCACTGAAGAAAATAATTCCTTAAAAATTAGAACTGAGCAAATGGAAGATAGTGACTTCATAAGAAACCAAGAAACAATAAAACAAAACCAAAGGAAAGAAAAAATAGAAGACAATGTGAAATATCTCATTGGGAAAAAAACTGACCTGGAAAATAGATCCAGGAGAGATAATGTAAAAATTATTGGATTATCTGAAAGCCATGATCAAAAAAAGAGCCTAGACATCATCTTTCAAGAAATTATCAAGGAAAACTGCCCTGATATTCTAGAACCAGGGGTAAAAAAGAAATCTAAAGAATTCACTGATCACTCCTGAAAGATATCCCAACATGAAAATTCCCAGTAATATTATAGCCAAATTCTATAGCTCCCAGGTCAAGGAGAAAATATTGCAAGCAGCCAGAAAGAAACAATTCAAGTATCATGGAGCCACAGTCAGAATAACACAAGATTTAGCAGCTTCCACACTAAAGGTTCAGAGTGCTTAGAATACGATATTCCAGGGACAGAGGAGCTAGGATCAACCAAGAATCACTTACTCAGCAAAACTGAGTATAATCCTTCAGGGGGAAAAATGAATATCTGATGAAATAGAGGACTTTCAAGCATTCTTGATGAAAAGGCCAGAGGTGAACAGAAAATCTGACTTTCAAATACAAGAGTCAAGAGAAGCATAAAAATGTAAACAGGAAAGGGAAATCATAAGGGGTGTGGCTTCTAGGTCCTTGGGTGTGGCCTTTTGACTGAGTCTAAGTTTTACAGAACCAATCCTTTTATTAAGGGGATTTGTTCTGTGAAGTGTGGATTCAGTCAAAGGACCACATTTGAAAACTTAGAGGGCCTTGAGGCCATAGATTCCCCACCCCTAGCATTCCTACATAGGAAGATGATACTTGTAACTCATAAGAACTTTCTCATTATTAGGGCAGCTAGAAGGAATATATATATATAGAGAGAGAGGGAAGGCACAGGTGTTATTTGAATATGAAGGGATAATAATCTAAGAAAATAAAATTAAAGGGTGAGAAAGAGAAATGCACTGGGAGAAAGGGAAAGGGAGAAATAGGATGGGGCAAATTATCTCACATAAAAGAGGCAAGAAAAAGCTTTTATGGTGGAAGGCAAGATGGAGGAGGTGGGAGTGAGTGACTGAACCTTACTTTCATCAGAAGTAGCTCGAAGAGGGAATAACATACATACTCAACAGTGTAGAAAATTCTCTTACCCTACAGGAAATTAGGAGGGTAAGGGGATACAAGAAGAGGCGGTGTGTGATAGAAGGAAGGGCAGATTGGTGGAAGTGGTAGTCAGAAGCAAAATACTTCTGAGGAGGAACAGGATGAAAGGAGAGAGAGAATAGAATAAACAAGGGAAGGAGTAGGATGGAGGGAAACACATTTAGCTGTGAAAAAAAATTTGAAGCAAGTTTCTCTGATAAAGACTTCATTTCTCAAATGAGAACTGAGTCAAATTTATACAAATAAGAGCCATTCCCCAACTGATAAATGATCAAAAGATATGAACACTTTTCAGATGAAGTAATCAAAGCTATCTATGGCCACATGAAAAATTCACTATTGACTGGAGAAATGCAAATTAAAACAATTCTCAGGTATTACCTCATACCTATTTGATTGGCTAACAGGGCAGAAAAGGAAAATGACCAATGTTGGAAAGGATGTGGAAAAAAAATGAGACACTAATGTACTGTTCATGGAGTTGAGAACTGATTCAATCATTCTTTAGAGCAATTTGGAACTATGCCCAAAGTACTATAAAACCATACATACCCTTTCATCTAGCAATACCACTACTAGGTCTATATCCCAAAGAGATAAAAAACAAAAAGGAAAATATATATATATATATATATATGTACAAAAATATCTACAGCAGCCCTTTTCTTGTGGTAAAGAGTTGGAAATTAAGGGTATGCCCATCAACCGGGGAATGGCTGAACAAATTGTGGTATGTGTTTGTGATGGAATACTATTGTACTATAAGAAATAATAAGCAGGATGCTCTCAAAAAAACCTGGAAAGACTTACATGAGCTGATGCAAAATGAAATGTATTATGTACAAAGTAATGTTGACAGTAAGATGATCAGCTGTGAATGACTTGGCTATTCTCAGCAATGCAGTGATCCAAGATAACTCTGAAGGACTTACAATGAAAAATGCCATCCATCCCCAGAGAAAGAACTGATGTTGTCTGAATACAGATTGAAGCCTACTTTTTTACTTTATTTTTTCTTGAGTTTTTTTTTTTTGTTTTGGTCTATGTTTTCTTTCACTACATGACTAAAGTACAAATATGTTTTACATGACTACACATGTATAACCTATATCTAATTGTTTGCCTTCTCAACAAAGGGGGTGGGGAAGGAGGAAGGGAGAGAATTTGGAACTCAAAGTTTTAAAAGCAAATGTTAAAATACTGCTTTTACATGTAATTGGGGGAAAATAAAATACTAAATAAACAAAATAAATGACAAAATAGAAAAAAACAAGTAGTACAGAGCGCAGTGTTCTCTTTGTGTTGAGTCCCAGGCACTGTATTTCAGGAAAGACACTGAAGAGGTTGTAGGAGACCAGCATGTTTTTAAAGGGCATGGAGTTCATGCCATATGAGGACAACAGAAAAGAAGCAGAAATGTTTTACCTGGAGACAAAAAGCAAAAGCATCATGGGGAAAAAGACATCTTTAAACATGTAAAGGGCTATTATGTGGAAGAGAGGTTAGTTAGACTTGTTCTACTTTGCAATTGGGCCTAATCAAGGCAGAACTAGGAGCAAAGGCAGAAAAGTACAGAAAGGTCAATTTAGGCTTGATATAAGATAAAACTTCCCAACAATCAGAACTTTTCCAAAGTAGAGTGAAGTGGAATGGGGTGGAGTGGAGTGGAGTGGAGGGGAGTGGAGGGGAGTGGAGGGGAGTGGAGGGGAGTGGAGTGGAGTGGAATGGAGTGGAATGGAGTGCCTTAAGAGGTAGCAGATTCCCCCATCTAGGGTTAGTGTTAGAGTCAACAGCACATGTTGAAGTCAAATGATCATTTGTTAAGAATGTTGGAGAGGAGAACCCTGTACAGGTTGGACTGAATACCCACTGAGGCCCCTTCTAGCTCTGAAATTCTGTGACCTCTATGACTCCTTCCACATGTTTTTTTCAAATTAGAAATATATTTTTATTTTTAGTTTACAACACTCATCCACAATTTTTTGGGTTCCAAATTTTCTCTCCCTCCATCTCCTCCCCCTCCTAAGATGGCATGTAATCCAATGTAGGTTCTACATATACCTCTACAATGAACTTATTTACATAATAGTCCAGTTGTAAAGAAGAATTATAACCTAGGGAATGAATCATGAGAAAGAAGAAACAAAAACAAAAAAGTAGAGGAAAAAAAGAGAGCAAATAGTTTGCCTCAATCTGCATTCAGACTCCATAATTCTTTCTCTGGATGTGCATAGCTTTTTTCCATCATGAGTCTTTTGGATCTATCTTAGAACCCTGTATTGCTGAGAAGAGCCCAGTCTATCAAAGTTAGTCATAACATATACCATGTGTCTGTAATCATATATAATGTTCTCCTGGTTCTGCTCCCCTCACTCAGCATCGGTTCATATATGTCTTTCCAGGTTATAAGGAATTCTGTCTACTCCTCATTTCTTATAGCACAATAGTATTCCATTACATTCATATACCACAATTTGTTTAGCCATTCCTCAATTGATGGGCATCCTCTTGATTTCCAATTCTTGGCCACCACAAAAAGAGCTGCTATAAATATTTTTTTTACATATTGGTCCATTTCCCATTTGTGTGATCTCTTTGGGATACAGCCCTGGAAGTGATATTGCTGGGTCAAAGGGTATGCACATTTTTATAGCTCTTTGGGCATAGTTCCAAATTGCTCTCTAGAATGGCTGGATCTGTTCACAACTCCACCAACAATGTATTAATGTTCCATTTTTCCCAAATCCTCTCCAGCATTTATCATTTTCCTGTTTTGCTATGCTAGCCCCTTCTACATGTTAAAGGTATTCTGAATACCTTACATACCTCCTCACCCAGCAATAAACCAAATCCTCTTCTGCTACAATAAGAATCCTAGATTTAAAGCTAGAGAAACTTAAAAGGTCAAGTCCAACTCCCTCATTTCACAAATGAGGAAAGTGAATTTCAGAGAAGGAAAGGGACTTGCCTGAGGTCACATAGGCAGTAACTAACAGAAGTGGGATTTGAATACAAATTCTCTGAGGACAAATCACTGAATCCAACATTACATCCACTGCCTCCTCTCCACTTTTTACCAAATCCCCCATGACTTGCTTCTAGTCCCACAATACTCAGAACCACTCCAGTTGAGTGCCACGCCATCACCTAAGGATAGGAAGGTCTCTGTTCCTTTTATTTTCTTTGCTAGGCTGCCAAGTATATCACCTAGATGGATGTCACAGACTTGCCTAAATACATCATTAGTCTCTGGAAATTGAGTCAAGGGGAGGATCACCACTCACTATACACGGTCATCTTTCATTATTACCATCCCTTTGGAACAAGCTGCTGCTGCACCTCTGTTTATGCCCCAGCCAAAGCCAGCGCTGGGCACAAATGCCCAACTTTTGCTTTTGCATATTCCACTGGGTGCTCCACTGCCGTTAGAGACAATTATGCTATTATTGTTTTTGACAAGTAGAACACAGCGGGTATCTAGGCGCTGCTTGGAGGGTAGCGATTTTTGAAGGCTTTATGTCATAAGAAAACACACTAACAAATATAGCAGAACAGATGGATCCTGATCACAGCTTCAGAAAGGTTGAACACAGCAAGTAGTGAAGATTGATACCTACCTACTAAGCAGCAATCTGGGTGCAGAGAACAGCAGGCTGCCACTGATATTTGGCATATTTATTGGAGCATTAAAAGAGTTGCACAGGCCTCCTAATTAATATATGGACCCACAGTTATGGAAAGCTAGTCGAGAGTGAGTTTTCCTTACTGATTTATCTGCCTCTCTTAAATACTATAAACTTCTAAGTAATACCTACTTTAGTGCAGGGGCAATAAATTTGAGGCCAGGCTGCTTCACACTGTTTGTGCTGTAGAAATGTCAGTGATATTTGCAGTTCTAAACATTGTATTTCATGCCATTTCAAAGCTGCCCCAAATATTCATGTTGAAAAGACTAAATAGCTTAGGGTCAAGAGACTTGAAGAATATTTGTCTCATCTTGAGGCTGTTGAAAAGTATTCTATACAAGAATGTTAGGAAGAAAATATGTCCTAGAAGATATTTATGCTTTGCAGAATGAAATGAGCCCTAAATTCACCTAGCCTCCTTTTGAAAGTTCATTTTTAAAAGTCCCTTTCTCCCCTACTACTGAGCCTTAATGCACCAATGAACTCAACCCTCTAGGCTTGGCTCAAGTAAGCTGACCCGTGGACGGCTAGGTGGTGAAGCAAGAGGAGAAAGTGCTTGGCCTAGAGTCAGGAAGACCTGAGCTGAAATTTGACCTTACCGTTTGTGTGACCCTGAGCAACTCACTTAACCTCTATTTGCCTTAGTTTCCTCAACTCTAAAATGGGAACATTTATAGCACCTACCTGTCAGGGTTGTTGTGAGGTTCAAATGAGATCGTATATGTAAAGCACTTAACACAGTGCCTTCCTTCAGTGCCACCTCCTCCATGAGGCCTTTCTAGATTCAATTGTTAGGGCCCTCCTTCACTCACATTACTTGGTATTTACTCTGTTCTGCATGCATTCATTTCAAAGTAACTCAGCTGTGTTTGTTATGTTTTTCCCTACCAGAACATAAACTCTTTGAGGACAGGGACTGTTCTGGTTTTGTCTTGGTATCTCCAACAGCTAACATCAGGTCTGGCACAAAGTGGTACATAATAAATGCTTGTTGAATAAATCAAAGAGGTAGGTAACATTGTTTTCTCCCATTTTAGAGATGATGAAACTGAGGGTTTAAAAGATTATGACTTGCCCAGTGTCACACAGCTAACTATTCTAAGGCAGGATATCAACCGATATCTTCCTGACCTGAGCCTAAAATGCCTTATAGCCAATCTAGATGATTTAATGGGTTGAACATGGAGACACAAGTTAGTGTTGAGCATCGATGAATATTTTATTTGAAGTATTTGGTCCATTTGAAGGTTGGCTTAAGGGTGGCTAGAATACATGCTAATCGCTCCTTGGCAACTTCACAGGATCATAAATAAGAGCTGGAAGGGATTCTAGAGGTCATTTAGCCCAACATGGTCCCCCTTTTTACAGATGAACAAACTGAGGAGCAAATGCTTTGCTACTTTCCCAGGGTCATGCAGGTAAGTGGCAGGGATGGAATTTGAACACAGGTCATCTGCATCAAAATGATGTCTGCTCTTGAAGAGTTTATCTCCAGGCAAATAACAGAAATGCTGAGCAAAGAGATCTGGGAACTGGATATACAGGATAGGAAATGCAGCATAAATTACAGGTACATTATCAGTACAAGAAATGTAATGGGTCCAAGAAAAATAAATATAAATTTCATGTCAAGCTAAACTGTCATCTCCATCAGGGAGAGAACAACAACACCAGTGTGATGGAGAAAGAAACTCACTCAGCTAGAAGACCCAGTTGCTCAAGGCAAGGGTGTTTCTGAAAGGCAATTTTAAAGGCCTGCCTAATAGACATACACCATATGCACACATTTCTCTCCTTATGTTGTTTTCCTGTTGATCCCTTTTTCTTCTGAGACCTTCAAAATACTCACTGAAAGGTCTTGCACTCTTTATGGAATTTCTTATAAACAAGTATGTGGGTCAATGAATTGAATCCCAAAACCTGTTCCAATTTAGTGTTACTACTTCCTGGGGAATCCCACAACAAACAGGATAGCTGTCTCTCCAGGGTAAAAAGACTTTTCAGGATGGAGAGGCTTTTGACTTCCAGGAGCCAAAATGGTGGAGTAAGCAGTAAACTACTGTAACTCTCCCATAATCCTCTCCAAACAACCACAAAATAGAGCCCCCAAACAAATCCTGGAACAGCACAAACAGAAAAAAAAGATGGGACAAAACAATCTTTTAGCCCAAGAAACTTGGAGGATCATCAAGAAAAGTCCATCACACTCAGGTGAAAAGGGAGCATGGGCCAGGATGGAAGCATCCCAGCAAGCCAGCAGCAAGCCCCACTTCAGCAAACCAGTGGGAGATCCTGAGCCCTGGTGCAGTGGAGCAGGCAAATGCCCACACCAGGACCACCACATGCCTTAGCATAGCCAGTGAACTGGCAGACCCCAGCTCTGAGAACTACCATGTGCTTCAGTGTAGCCCTGACAAACAGGCTTCCTCCAGCAGCCAGACCTCCACATGCTGCAGCATAGCTCTAGGCAAACAGGTAGACAGATGCCTAAGTAAACAGGCAGCTGCCAGCCATCACCAGCTGCCACACCTCAATGTAGCTCCAGGCAAACAGGCACCCTCCAGAGGCCAGACCACCACTGGTTCAGTATAGCCACAGGGAAATGCAGAAGCACCCCACTGGGATTCAGTACATGCCAGACATCACCACTAGGAACTCAACTCAGCAACAAACAAGCTGCCAGACCACTACAGCCTCCAGCAGCAACAGCCAACCCCCACCCCACCCCTGCAGCACAGCACCACACATGAGGGAGCCCCATGGACCTCAGGGCAACATCAGTGCAGCACTGTTTAAACAGCCAGGGCTTGTAGCCACTAGCAAAAGAAGCCAGAGACAGTGCCCCTTCCACCCTGGGAGCAGAGCTCAAATTTTAAAAAAAGGAAAAAGTCCCCCTCCCCTCCCCCCCAAAATGAGCAAAAAACAACCAAAAAAAAAGAATCTGACCACAGGGAAGTTATTATGGTGACAGGGAAGATCAAGACACAAACTCAAAAGAGGGCAACAATGTCAAAACATGTACGGGCAAAACCCCAAAGCAAAATGAGAAGTGGTCTCAAGCCCAGAAAGAACTCATGAAGGAGCTTAAAAAGCACATAAGAGAGGTAGAAGTAAAATTGGGAAAATAAATGAAAATGATGCAAGATAATTATGAAAAAAGAGTCAACAGCTTGGAAAACTGCTTAAAAAGTAGAATTGGCCAAATGGAAAAGGAGATATTAAAAAAATCCACTGAAGAAAGCAACTCCTTAAAGATTACCATCAGCTAGATGGAAAAGAAAGTACAAAAGCTAACTGAGGAAAACAACACCTTAAAAGTTAGAATTGGGCAAGTGCAAACTAATGACTCTATGAGATAGCAGGAATCAATCAAACAAATTCAAAAGAATGAAAAAAATGGAAGAAAATGTAAAATATCTCATAGGAAAAACAACTGGCCTAGAAAATAGATCCAGGAGAAACAATATCAGAATCACTGGACTACCTGAAAGCCATAATGAAAAGGGGGACCTGGACAGTATCTTTCAAAAAGTTATCAAGGAAAACTACCTTAGTGTCCTGGAACCAGAGGGCAAAACAGGCATTGAAAGCATCTGCCAATTGGCTCAGGAAAGAGATCCCAAAATAAAAACCCCAAGGAACATTATAGCCAAATTTCGGTACTATCAGTTCAAGGAAATACTACAAGTGGCCAGAAAGAAACAATTCAAATATCAGATAGCAACAATCAGGATCAGACAGGACTTGGCAGCTACAACACCAAAGGATCAGAGGTCATGGAACATGATATTCCTAGCAAAGGAACTAGGACTATAACCAAGAATCACTAACCTGGCAAAATTAAGCATAATACATCAAGGCGGGAAATGGTCGTTCAACAAAATCAAAGGATTTCAAGCCTTCATAAGGAGAAGACCAGAACTAAACTAAAAATCTGACTTCTAATATCAAGACCCAAGAGAAACATAAGCAGGTAAAAAGGGAAAAGAAAACATAAGGGATTCAATAGAGCTAAACTGTTTACATCCCTATGCAGAAAGATGATACTTCTAACTCTTAAAAATTGTATCACTAACAGTACAGATACAAGGAATATACATAGACAGAGGGTATGGGTATAAGATAAATTTGAGGGAAGGACATTAAAAAAATTAAGGGATGAGAAAAAGGAATACACTGGGTACAGAGGGAAGGGAGAGGCAGAATGGGGTAAATTATCTCACATGAAGAGGCAAGAAAGCCCGATTTAAGTGGAATGCAAAATGGGAAGGTGGGTGATGGGCATCGCTTGAACCTTACTCTCATCAGTATTGACTCAAAGAGAAAATAATATACACAATCAGTTGAATATAGAAATCTATCTTACCGGACAGAGAAGTAGGAGGAGAAGAGACTAAGTAAAGGGGCAGGGGCGGGGCGGGGCGGAGAGGAGAGAGACTGACAGAAAAGAGGGAAGATCAGGGTAGGTGGTAAACAGAAGCAAAAATCTGGTGAGGTGGGAAAGGGTGAAAGGAAAGAGAGGACAAACAAGAAGAATAGGATAGAGGAAAAAACACAAATAGTAATAATAACTATGAATGTGAATGGGATGAACTCTCCCATAAAACAGAAGCAGATAATAGAGTGGATCAAAAACCAGAATCCTACAATATGAAATAAACCTGAAGCAGAAAGACACATACAGAACAAAGATAAGGGCTACAGCAGAATCTATTATGCTTCAGTTGAAGTAAAAAAAACCAGGGATAGCAATCCTGATCAAAGAAAAAATAAAAGCAAAAACAGACATAATTAAAAGAGATAAGGAAGGAAACTACATCTTGCTAAAAAGAACCATAGACAATGAAGCAATCAAATTAGAGGGGCAAGTCATTAAAATACTAAGAACAAAAAACAAGTTTATAGCCCTCAGGTTAAGATCCCCTGGTATATGGCACATGTAAGTGGAAAAGACAATATTAATGATTGCCTTGGACAGACACTTGCTTTCTCATTCATTTTTGCCTCCCTGGGATGCTCTTCCTACTCTTCTGAATTGCCACCTTTCTACCCCTTTCCTTTTGTGTATTCTCTCTGTCATCCTCCTAGTCAAAGGCAGCAACAAACTGGGTGAACCCATGGGGAACAATGAGCCACACTGCACTGTCACTAGTCCACTAAGGGGCAGGATGTAGTGAAGAGACTGAAGGAGGAGCAAGGTTTAGTGCTGATAGTTAGTAGCCTAGAAGTGAGATGGATTCAGATGGCTTTGGATGGGAGGTGGCAAGTGGATTATTCATTCCAAGGACACAGTCACAGAGTCAGGACAGGGAAGGAAATGCCTCCTTTTCAACTTGAAGCCATATGTGAGAGGTTAAGCATAGTTGCCCATGAATAAGGTTCTGGTGAGATTTAGGATGATTTCTCTGACATGACAAGAACAGGTTGTAATTAAGAGCAAAGACAGTACATAAAAAAGAGTGGGAGATTGGCAGTCAGGGAATTTGGATTCAAATCCTGCTTAGTGTAACTTTGGACAAGTTACTTTTTCTCTCTGGTCTTCAGGTACCAAAATTAGGGAGATTGTCCCTTCCAGCCCTAAAATTATGATCTTATGGAATCCTATGATCTCTCATGTCTCAGATAATTTAACTCCAATGCTGAATAGGGTTCAGGCTATGATAGACTAGAGGTGTCAAACACATGCCCTTCTGGCCACATGGGGCCCACAACACTCCAGAGTGAGACTGAACCAGATTAAATTGTAATTGGGAAATATTTAACAAAATAAATAAAAATACGATAAAACATAGATAACACTGCATTTTAAAACTAAGTCAATATGCATCCTGCATGGATCCTCATGTATGGCCCCAAAATCTATTTGAATTTGATGTAACTTGATGTATATCCTCTTAGAAAAAAAATATCCAGGCCAGTAGCAGGTAGCAGTCAAATTAAGTTTCTGCTTGGTCAGCAGCCTCCCTTGAGAGGAGAACTGAAGCCTACCGAGTACCAGGAGTACTTTGCTGGAGGCCTTTGGCAAAGAATGGGCTGACCCTTCAATCAACAAGCATGTTTTCTAAGCACTGACTATATATGCCAGGCACTAGGGATACCAAGATAAAATCAAAATGATTCTTGTCCTGAAGGAGCTTACACTTTATTGAAGGAAAACAACAGTGACAAGATAAATAGATGCCAATTATAAACAAGAAATACAAGATCAATTCAAAGTAATAGGGCGAGCATGGCACACAGGGCAGCATAGCAGCTAGAGGGAATCAGGACCAGCCTCCTGAGCTAAGGTTTCTAAGAGGCAGCAGAGAGGAAAGGGGAGTGCATTCCAGCCATAAGGGACTGAAAGCCTGTGCAAAGGCCCACCCAGCAACTGCTTCAGCTTCAGTATTGTGATTGTCTCATAGACCACATGTCAAAAAGGATGAATTTATGCATAAATGAACAAACAAAATAAAAAAGACAAAAGAATATTTTAAAAAGAAGTTAATTTGACCTTTCTGGTCAACAAAAAGGTAATCTCATTTTATGTTCTCCCAAGAAGGGAGGCAAGTTGTATTGTTTTTTTTGTTTGTTTTGTTTTCATCATGAAATAGCATGGTATTATGGTAATTAATGTGGGACCTTTTTGTTTTCTCTTTTAGAATGCTAAGGTAATCAAGTACCTTTGATGAGTCATGCCAAATTATTAGAATTAGGAATTAATAAAGCAAAAAAGGAATTTTCTGAGCCTTCTTTCTCAAAGAGCCCAATCATTCTGGATGCCAGGGCAAATGTCTCAGCAGAAGGAATCCTTGTAGAGAAAACATACTTGGATGACTCTGAAGTCTAGGAACAAGGTGCTGTCAGTGAACAGTGAAAAACTACCTATTCCATCTTTGGAAAGATCTAACTGTTGAATTTTCCTTACGTTAAGCCTCATTCTGCACTCTGAAGCCAAACATCAGAACAAGTCTAAAGTGATTCAGATACTTTAAGATATCTATCATGTACTCCTTAAGATTTCTTCTCCAGACTAAACATCCCCAGTTTCTTCCCCTGATCCTTAGCATGAACTTGAGGCCTTTCCGGTCTCAACTTGTGTGAACTCCAGCTTATCACTGTGCTTCCTAGAAATGCAGTGCTCAGAACTGAACATAATACTCCAAATGTGGTCTGACCAGGGCAGAAGACAGCAGGCCTATTACTTCCTGATTAAGTATCCTTTAAGAACATGAGGCTAGAAGAGGAGGGAAACAAATTGCAAATAACTAAACTGTGTTTGTACCTTCAAGTTATAATTTTCAGCAACTTATAGAACACATTCTAACACTTGATGACCCCTTTGCATCATCTAGGTGGTCACTATCTACTGCCCCTTCTTTTGGGAGGGTAACCATACAATTTTTGCCTTACATGACTTTTACAAACAATATCTCAAACCTTCAATAGATCTTGCCGTCTCATCAAAGAGAATATTCCCTCCAAAAAAGCAGATCCATCCATACCTGCCTATCCTGTGAAATTCTCTTGTCTATTCTCCCAGAAGTTTGCCACAGGAAGTCTCCCCAGCATGCCTCAGACCTTCTTTGTTGTCTCTTGACTTCACATGGATACCAATGGAGAACATGGGCTCTCTAGCAGTCATCTTACTATATGACCTGCCCATCTTCTTTTTGAAACCTATATTTCTTTGATAACATCCTTTATGTCTCTTCTTTCATGTAATTCCTTGTCAGTCTCTTCACACCCACCTTGTTCCTCTCCACTGCCCTTTGGCTGATCCTCATCTTCATCACAAATGATAGTGATAACTTTTCATATCCCATATTTCCTTAGTTTTAATTCATGGCAGTGGTACCCTTGAAATGTGTTGTTCTCCCTTGCTGGTATATCTGTCTGTATTGTGACTTGTTCTTTGATTTTAAACTAAATTGTGGTAAGGGAACAAGGAGGATAATCCTCTACTGGCTTGATAATATTTGAAAGGAATTTTATTTTTCTATCTTCTATATAGAAAGAAAATCTAAAAACTCTAGCTATCTCTTGGTGCTAAATCTACCAAGTAGACCTGGAAGAAACCCATTACCTTGAGTCTCTAAGGGTTCACAGACACTGATTTACTTTTATCAACCCTTCCCCTTCAATTAGACCTTCTTCACACAGACCTTGATTGAAGGAGGCTAGAAAACTATTATTTTGGAAGTAACCAAAAATAAGGAAACACTTTTCGGCAGTTTGCACCCTTGAGGTACAATTTTCATCACCTCATATAACACGTTCTAGTGATGATGATTGTGGCTTGGGGGTCAGAGAATTTAACTTAGCCCAGAGGCTTTAACATTTTCATCTGAAAAGCAGCACGGTATATGTTGTTGAAAAAGTGGTAGATCTGGACTTAGGAGAAACCCAGGTTTGAATCTTATCTCTGACATTTCTAGCCGTGGGTCTATGAACAAGTCACTTCAACTCTCTGAGCCTCAGTTATTTCATCTGTAAAATGAGGCTAATAATAATGCCTAGTCCTGAGGGCTGTTGGGAGGCACAAATGAGAGAATATAAGAAGGATGAATTGCTATAAATTCACTGTTCCATGGAAATGCCAGCTAACTGAGAGAGATCCTTAGCAGACTTGATCACATACCACATCTCTTTCTAGGTGTTATAATGCTTTTGCAGAAGGCCTTAGAGCAGAATGCTAGCTCTGAGTCCCAGCTCTGACACATTGTAGCTCAGTGACCCTGGGTAAATCTCTTTGCCTTTCTCGGCCTCAGTTAGCTCCTCTTTAAAATGGTGCCTACATCAAAAGGTTACTGGGAGACTCAATTAAAATGTACGACAAATGCTTTGGAGTGAACATAAACTAGTATCATGTAATGACTAGAGCATATGAGTCTCTTCTGGTGAGTATGAGTGTCTCTTGCACACCTCTGGGTTATGGCTTTGCTCAAAGAGGGAGCCTATAGGATCATTCCTTGGGTACCCAGCAGACACAGTCACTTACCTTTAATCCAAACCAGACATTCTCATGAATTATGTGTAACACAGAGCAGAGGTTCCCCATGTACTTCCCCATCTCCATTTCTTCCAAGACTCTTCCTCCATCTCTTTATTTTTACCCTTTCCCACTCACACTCCCTTCTCCTCTAATGGTCGATCTGAAATAGTCACTTGACTACCTCTAATATATCCAGATTGTGCTAGAGTAACTCAGTTTCAGCTCATTTCTTAGTTTGACAGACAATTACTGATCCATTTTTTGTCTCAGGATGAATGCCAGCTCCTCTCTAGCAAATTGAAAGCACCAACCAGAAAGTATTAATTAAACATCTATTTCTATTGTGCTAGACAATACACCCAAAAG
Organism: Trichosurus vulpecula; assembly: GCF_011100635.1. Classification (NCBI taxonomy): domain Eukaryota; kingdom Metazoa; phylum Chordata; class Mammalia; order Diprotodontia; family Phalangeridae; genus Trichosurus; species Trichosurus vulpecula. The sequence continues at coordinate 36,303,169 of NC_050582.1, forward strand.
TTTCCAACCAGATTCCCTGTCCTCTTGTAGCTTACAACTAAAAAGCATGGAAATTATAGCAGCTTCAGAGTTAAAGATGAAAAATGCACATCTAGAGATATTTTGATGGATCTCCATTAGGGTAAGAATAATTTCATCTCCCTGCACCACAGTGCAGATCTCAGCCCTACCCCAACCATCTCATCCTACATGATCCTTATCCATTCTTTTCAGTAAATACTCCACAGAAGATTCACCCAGCATACCAGAGACTGTCTTCTGGCTCTTTTAATATCAGGTGGGTACTAAGGAGGACACAGACTATCCATCTCACTGCTATTATCTCTCACTACATAACCAACCCAACTCCTTTTACAGCCATACATATCATTGACACATTCTACACCACTTAGGATCACAGGCTTTTTTAGAGCTTAAATTTGTCTAGTCCAGGAATCAGCAAACTATGGCCAGCAAAGAATGGTTTTTTACATTTTTAAATACAATCAAAGGTCATTTAAAAATGTAAAAGCATTCTTATTTTGAGGGCTGTACAAAAACAGGTAGTGTGTGGATTTAGCCAGCTGGCATAGTTTGTTGACTATTGTACTAATGCAGAAGGCCTAAGGACATAAAATAACTTGCCCGAGATTACACATGTGGTATATCTCAAAGATGGGATTTGAACCCAGGTTTTCTGACCGCAAATAGCGCGTTCTGACTAATATATTACAATTTGTTTCCATACTCAAAAAGTCACTAAATTGTACATGATTTTTGATTCATTGACACTAAGTCTATATATCAAATAGATCAAAGAAAGAAGAAAAGGATTCATATGTACAAAAATGGTTACTTAATAGGCAAAAACTAAAAGTTTTTAAAAGAGCAGTTGTCCATAAATTGGGGACTAGATGAACAAATTGTAGTATATTAACATAATGGAATATTATCATACCATAGGAAACGACAAAAATGACAAATTCAGAGAAGCCCAGAAAGACTTTCCGAACTGACACAATAAAATGAAGAACAGAACCAGAAGAACAATTTACACAACGACTATGATATTTTAAAGGATGAAAACTTTGAAAGACTTTAGGACTTCAATTCAAGCAGTGATGAATAACGACTATAAAAGAATGAGGACAAAGCATTTCTTCTGCCTCTTGGCAAAGAGGGAACAGTTTAGAGGAGCAAATGAGACACATTTTTAGACATGTATCGATTTGTTTTCCTTGACTCTGCTTATTAGTTTAAAGGGAAGACTTTTAGTAAGTGGCAACAGAGATAAGAAACGAGAAAAATATAATAAAAATGACAATTCAATCTAATCCACTTATTCAATGCCTTCCCAATTAAACTGCCAAAAAAATATTTTACTGAGCTAGAAAAAAATAATGAAATTCATTTGGAAGAACAAAAGGTCAAGAATATCAAAGGAATTAATGAAAAAAATGTAAAGGAAGGAGATTTAGCAGAACTGTATCTTAAACTACATTATAAGGCCAGGCTGTCATGTGGCCTGCCCCCAGTGATTTATGTGGCCCACCTACAAGCATAGAAATTTACATAAATGCTTTACTAAAGGAAGCTGAGCTACAGTAGAACTCTCACTAAAATGGCAAATCAAAATATATTGTCTGTTGTTTCAATAAAAACCTAAGGTTAGACAGCCCTGTTATAAAGCAACAATTATCAAAACTATTTGGTACTGGCTAAGAAATAGGAAGGTGAATCAGTGGAACAGAGTAGACATATAATACATAGTAGTAAATGATTATAGTAACCTTGTGTGTGACAAATGTAAAGATAAACTTTTAGGATAAGACTACACTATTCAGTAAAATATTGTTGGGAAAACTGGAAAGCAGTCTGGCAGAAATTGGGTATAGATCAATACCATACATCATTTACTAAAATATGTCAAAATGGACATATTATCAAGATATAAAGGGAGATATCACAAGAAAACTAGAAGAACATGGAACATATTACCCATCAGACTTATGCATAGGAGAATTGATGAATAATCAAGAGATGTATGAATAAACAAGATGTAAAATGGACAATTTTAATTACATTAAATTAAAAAGGTTTTGTACAAATAAAACCAATGTAACCAAGATTAAAAGGAAAGCAGAAAATTGGGGGGGGGGGATTTATAGACATTTTATCAGATGAAGATCTCCTATCTCAAACATATAGAGAACTTTGTCAAATTTATAAGAACACGAATCATTCCCCATTTGATAAATTGTCAGAGGATATGAACAGGCAACTTTTTAATGAAGAAATTGAAACTATATACAGTCATGTGAAAAAATGATCTAAATCATTATTGATTAAAGAAATCCAAATTAAAACAACTTTGAGATATCATCTCATACCTATCAGATTGGCTAATATGAGAGAAGGGGAAAATGACAAATGGAGAGGATGTGGAAAAAATGGAACATTAATGCACTGTTGGTGGACCTGTGAACTGAGTCAACCATTTTGGAGAGCAATCTGGAATTATGCCCAAAGGGTTATAAAACTGTGTATAATCTTTGACCCAGCAATACCACTATTAGCTCTTTTTCCCAAGGTAGTTGGAGAAAAAGGAAAAGAATCTATATGTTCTAAAATATTTATAGCAGCTCTCTTTGTGGTGACAAAGAACTGGAAATTGAGGTGATCCTCATCAATTGGGGCATGGCTAAATAAGTTGTGATATATGATGGTGATGGAATACTACTGCACTGTAAGAAATGATGACCTGGTTGATTTTAGAAAAAAAGGAAAGACTTGCATGAAATAATGAAAAGTGAAGTGAGCAGAACCAAGAGAATGTTGTATATAGCAACAGCAATATTGTTCAAAGAATAATTGTGAACAACCAAGTTATTCTGAGTACTATAAATACTCAAATCAACTATTAAGGAAGATACTACACACTTCTAGAGAAAGAGCTAACAAATAGAAGTAAGCATAGTATGGATTTACATATATTTATAAATCTGCATCAAATGGTGGTCTTCTCTAGTCCAAGGTGAGGAGGGAGGGAGGGAGACAGTTCAGAACTTAAAATGTTAACAAAAAAAATAAAGAGGGAAGAAAGGAAGAAAGGAAGGAAGGAAGGAAAGAAGGAGGGAAGGAAGGAAGAAAGGAAGGAAGGAAGGAAAGAAGGAAGGAAGGAAGGAAGGAAGGAAGGAAGGAAGGAAAAGGAAAAAGAAAAGGAAAAGGAAAAGGATCAATAAAATGTCCAAAAAACACAGAATAAAACACGAATTTGGAAGGGGACACAAACAAATGGCAATGTTCTTATTACCTTGTTAAATTTAATATACACTTTAAAAATATGCATAACAGGTTCAAAATTTCACATATTTTACTTTTTGTTCTTTGGATATTGAAATGTTTTAGTTTAAGATGAAGTTTTTAGTGAAAAAATAATTTCTTTAAAAATATACCAACATACTGCTTCCAAAGGAAAAAATGGGCTTTTTCTTAAGTCTCATAGCGTAAATATTGTCTCTTCAATTCAATTAACATTTCAGGAAATATCATCTGTATTTTGAACATTTTATTAGACACTTAGGATGAAAATATAGCAACTAGGGAACCCCTTCTCACATGTGAGCCCCCTAGAAAAGTTTTTACAGTAACATATCTCATCATAAAAACAACTGACCTGGAAAATAGATCAGAGAGAGATAATTTAGGAATTATTAGACTAACTGAAAGCCATGATCAAAGAAAGAGCCTAAACATCATATATCAAGAAATTATCAAGGAAAGCTGCTCTGAATAGCTTAGATCCAGAGGGCAAAACAGAAATTGAAAGAATCCACCAATCACCTCCTGAAAGAGATCCTAAAACGACAACTCCAAGGAATGTTATAGCCAAATTCCAGAGGTCTCAAGTCAAAGAGAAAATAATTCAAGCAGCCAGAAAGAAACAATTCAAATATTGTGGAGCCACAGTCAGGATCACACAAGATTTAGCAGCTTCCATGTTAAAATATCAGTGGGCTCAGAATATGATAGTATGGAAGGCAAATGAACTAGGATTACAGCTAAGAATAACACGCCCAGCAAACGTGAATATGATTCTTCAGGGGAAAAAAGATATTTAATGAAATAGAGTATTTTCAAACATTCCTAAAGAAAAAACCAGAGCTGAATAGAAAATCTGACATTCAAACACAAGACTCAAGAGAAGTATTAGAAAGGCAAATACGGAAGAGTAATAATCTAAGAAACTCAATAAAAGTAAGCTGTTTATATTCCTATGTATGAGATGACACATGTAACTGTTGAGAAATCTATCATTCTTAAGACAGTTAAAAGGAGTCTACATAGACAGAGGACATGACTATGAGTTAATCATATTAGAATGATCTCCAAAAAAATGGAGAAAGAGGGATACACTGGGAAAGGGGCAAGGGAGAGGTAAAATGGGGAAATATTTTTTGAGGAGGGATTGGGGTAGGGAGAAGAAACAGAAGATAATGGGATGAAAGGGCATACATGAGGCTAGGGCAACTCAAACTTCTGACACAACAGGGCTACCAATGTCCCTCTGGTGAAGTCATTACACTATCTGCTGTTCTCTGCTGCCCATGTCCCTTCTGGGGCTATTATTCCTGTGGGGCTCTCACATTTTCCATAGGGTTCACATTATCTCTTCTAGGCATCTCTACTTGCTGAGTGCTCTCTGCTATCATTTAATGAGCTCCAACTGTTCAGGAGCATACACTAAATCTCTTTTCCCACCATGGTCCAGTGGAAAGAAAACTAGATTTATAGTCACAATTCTTAGATTCAAATATCAGCTTTTCCACTTACCACTTGTGTGAATCTGGGCTAATCACTTAATCTTTCTTGGCCTCAGTGTCTTCATTCATAAAATGAAGATCTTAGACTAGATGATCTTTAATGCCTCTTCCAGCTCTAAACCTATGATCTTATGATCCTACTAATATGTTGTGACAAGGGCAGGTTGAGATCCTTTAGTGAATGCTGCTGGGAACATAGGCCACCATGCTTAGCCAGCCAGAATACCTCAGCCAAAGATTTTGTAGTCTTTCAATTGCCTCTATCTGGTGGTGATTCCAAGTCCATGGTTCCAGTCACACATTGCAACTGAGTTAGAAATGCTTTATAACTCCCCTTTAATTTTCCATGGGGATCCTCTGCCCCCAGGCCCCCAGGAGCTGTAAAGGAGGAGGGAGCTACAAAATACACACCTACTCAGGATCCTCCCTAGTTGGCAAATGAAGTCAAGGAAAAATAAGGCTAAAAGGAGAAGGGTGAGACAATTGCACTTAGGCCACCTGTTCCAGATTCCCCACTTGATTCTGAAGTTTGCCAGTAACAATGACAAAATCCCTAGCTTTTGTTCTATATTTTGTCCAGCACAAAACTTCCTCATCTTCTTATAGATACAACAGAACTTGTTCTCAAAGAGTTTATGAGCCAAAAGGAGGAAAAACTCAGTACATTAAAAGTTATGAGGGAAGGAAAAATGAAACAAATATAGAGGAGAGAGCCAGGCAAACACCTAGGAGAAATGCAAGAAGGGAGGTATCACTTTCTATTATGGGGAACAGCAGGAGGAGGGAGTCAGGGAAGGTTTCTTGGAAGACATGAAACTTTATTTGAGCCTTGAAGAAAGGGGAGGACTTAAATAGAATGAGATGGGTCCGGATTCTATTCTAGGCATTCAGGAATAATTGAGAAAGTTACAGTTTAGGTGCAATGCAAGGCACGTAAGTAGGAATGGTATAAGGTAAGAGTGGAAAGGTAAGTTGGAAACAGATTATAGAGGGTCTTGAATGCCAGGATCAGGAGTAGGAAATGGGGAACCACTGAAAGGTTTTGAGTAAAGGAATGATATGAGCAGAGGAGTACATAAGGAAGATGACTAGGGAAGCAACAAGAAGGATCACTTAGAGAAAGGGGAGACTAGAGGCAGAAAGGTCATATAGGAAAATTTTGTGATATTTTAGGTAAGAAGGAACGACACTCTTTACTAGTCTAGTCAAGAATACATTGGATTACACTCATGCAAAAGATATTGCTGAAGTGAAATCAACAGGACTTAGTAACTGATTTGATTCAAATGGAAGAATCCAAGATGACTCTCTGGTTAATGATCCAGGCTAAGATGGTCAAATGATACAATGTATGGAGAAGCACAACATACTAATGACAATTATTATTATCATTCTTAGTTGTTCTTGTTGTAAATCATCATCACCACTGTTCTTTCATTCTTTTCATCTTTTTTGATGAGGTTCAGATAGAAATGGTGTGAGGACCAGTGCTATACTGTTATTATTCCTATATATTAAATGTTCTTTGGACTATATATAAAAGGATAAAATGACTGCATGCTGTAATGAAGTAAGATTAACGGGATGTAAACTCATATTTACAAATTTCATGAAAATATTTTCAGAATGATTACAGTAGCAAACAGAACAAGGATAACAATGTACCCCCTCTCATGTCCCCACATGGTTTTAATTTCTTCTACTAGGTCTCAATATTTGGAAAGCTTTTCATTCCATGTAGTTTAGAGACTATAAATATTAAGTATCGCAACATCTATTAAAAATAGAGGACACACATAACAGGCAATTATTCCTCTAGAATTACAAGGCTCCAAGATCTTTCCACTTATTGTGACTTCTTCAAACGGTTTTCCAATGGACATATATTCCAAGTATATTGTTCTGCTACTAGGCTGAAGTGGCTCCTCACTGTACACAGTGTTTCTGCTAGAAGGGCCACTCCACTGGACCCCCTTGGCTTGCTCTTCTTAGAAAGCTATTGTCTCGTCAAACTTTGCAATAATTCCTTAGCTGGGGGCTGCTGTACACCTTTGTAAAAAAAAAAAGAGACCCCTAGGATTGGCAGAAATCTCCCCAGCACTGATCCCTCAGCTCTAAAGCCTAACACCTCCCAGGAAGGAGGCAGGAATGCAGGGTTCTTCTGGAAAGCTAATGCCCTTTAGTCTTAGCCTTTCTATTCAACAACTTCCTTATACAAGACTGATTTCCCCTCAGTGAGAGAACTCACCCTAACTTATATTTACTATCCAGGACATTTCCTATATCTTCATCTCTGCAGGCTAGACTATAAACTGACTTCCACATAAATCATGTTTTGGTGTGTATAGGACTTTTCTTTCTGTTTTTCTGCCCTCAATAATGGCCAAACTGCTCTGGGGTTCAAAATTGCCCAGGTTTGTTCATTTGTTTGTTTGAGAATCTAAGGGTCTGTGCCCTGCAACTGAGTAGCTAGGGGAAAAGTATGGAGGCCATCTATACCTTGGTGGCAGATCTGTTGTCTCTAAGGGCTGTTCAGCTGCATTCCTTACCATTTCATATGCAAATGAGCTACTCAAAGCCTCATCTCCTTTCTAAGGTGCAAATGAGACTACTCAGAATTTTACATCTTTTACAAAGTACAATATAATCCATTCACATCTCAAGAGTTTATCCTTTACAAAGTGCAAATTAAGTCTGAGTGGTATATACCTTTATATCTCATTGTTACCTGCCCCTTCATATTGCAACTTTTCCAAAGCCTGCTGAGCTCTCTCCAGTCATCCAGATCTATATCTGGCCACTGGATCCAGATGGCTCCATGGGAGAAAGTGAGGCTGGTGACTTTGCACAGCCCTCCCTCACTTAAATCCAATTCACTTGCATGTCATGGCATCACCTCTCTGATGTCATGGTCCTCTTCAAGAAGGAAGGACAAACAGCAAGTTTCCAAAGCCTGAAATGGACACTTTTACATAGGCAATGATGGCCAGCAGAATTCCTGGGTGAATATATCCAGGAGGAAGTTGGAACTTCGGAGAAAAGTTGGACATGTAGATACATCTTTGAGAATCATATGTACAGAAGTAATAGTTGAATCCTGGCAATAGGGTCACCAAAAGAAAGTAGAGATGGAAGAGGGCCAAGAACAGGACTTTAGGGAACACCAAAATTTAAAGAGAAGGCTGAAGAGCCAGAGAAAAAATGATCAGAAGTATAGGAGGCCCATGAGAGCTCAGGGTAATGAAAATCAAGAGAAAGAAAGTTGCAGAGATAGTATGCTGAAAAAATACAATTCCATAAGAGAATCAGAGAATAAAAAAGCTGAAAACATTTAAGATTCTAAAGATTTTCTGCTTTCTCCATTCCATGACATGTTATATTTACTAAGAATTTCTATTGTGTCTTACTTTAATCAACCAATATAAAGTTTATCTCCCAAAGCTAAGGAATGAAATTCTGAGCATCAGTAGAGATTGGGAAAAGGTACAAAGGCTCTTTTTATTTGAGCTTCCTTTCTCTTTACCCATGCAGATCACACTCCTTTGGGATACTTATCTTTTCCCATGATGCATTTGCTTGACAGAAAGACAAGCTTACTGCACAGAAATGCCAGTTGAGTTGACAAGCAAATTCCATCAGTATGCAATGTTTACACAGTACAGTTTAGCAACAGCAGTTCACACAGTCTGCAGCTCTGGATCAGAATTATAATTAAGCCTTAAATCTTCTGAGTTCAGATTAATTCTTATCACAGAGGTCTTATACTTTTTGTTGTAAAAGTTTAAAGCCATGTTTGTCTGGAAACACAATATCCTATAATGCATAACCAGCTCTGTTGTGGGGGGGGGTGAATAAGGGCTATATATTTAGGATTTTTCTCATTAATTATTAACTTCACTGGTGGCTGAGAATCACACAACTGAAGCATTGTGAAGATGCATAGCCTCTCACTGAGACACGAAATAAGTGATTTTGTGAAACAAACTTTGATTTCTATAATAATGACTACTGAATTCAACTTAGAAGTATTTCTGTGCTGCATCACAAAAGTACTGTATCTGGTAAGCTTACAGCAAATAGTATCTAAATTCAAACAGTTCCTACCTATTAAAACTTCGGAAGTAGACGTCAAAAGAGGCAGCTGGAAAGCCAAGTGCCAATTTCATCTCTCAGAGCTTTTATCTTTTCAACAAATTTCATTGTCTTTGTCACAAAGGCACAAATGATGCTTATGAAGTACAAATTGTTGTAGAACAGCCTTGTTTGAGTCGATATTTTCCCTTCTTTAGTTCAAACTACATATCATCAACAGTATCACCTAAAATACTTTATTGGAAATGAAAAGGACATGATTACTGCCGAACTTTCTTTTCATAATTATTAAGTGGCAAAAATTGACAGATTTTAGAACTCCTCTCTTTAAAAGCAATTACACTTTCCTCCACTACTGTTCAGCAATGTACTCTGAGGACATTTCAGAAGGGTTACAGGAATGGTGCTAGCTATTACTAAGTTCGCACATGCATGTATACTTCAATCCCCAGACCAAACTGAAGGATATAGCCTGGGAATAGCATCCAGCCTTCTCTCTGTTGTGAGCCTGGACCCTGCTAATAACATCCTATCCAGCTTGCTCAGCAGTTTTATCAGCATCATCTATAAATCATCCTTAACATTAAATGGGAAGTCAGGATTACCAATGAAGTCCTGAAATAACCACACTGAAAGGATATCTGCCAATACACAACTCTGCTGACCTAGACATGTAAAGAGAACAGCTAATAGACCAATAACTAAGAAGACTGAGGAAATAAAATTTGGGAGGTGGGGGTAAGAGATGGAGGGTGGCCACAGAAAAAAATCACAAGGGGAACTGCTAAAGCATCACTTGGAAGAGAAAGTTTCACTGTGGATCAGTGGGAAACAACAGTTCACTTGCAAGTCAAGACATCACTTTCCTGATGGAAGGTCCTCTTCGAGAATGAAGAACAAACAATAACAAATCAAGTTAGGGGAAATTAGGATGAGTCAGGATGATGGCCATGTAAATGGAGAGAAGGGGATGATGCCTGCCATTTAATAAATCACTTGTTGACTGCTTGATGGGTGGATGGATAGATGGGTGGGTAGGAGAGCTACTGAGGAGGTAGAACTGATAAGACTTGGAAATTCATTGGTTATATGAGAAGAAGGAAGAGTTGAGGTTGACCGAGGTGGTAAACCTGGGTGACTGGAAAATGGTTAGTGTACTTCACTGAAATAAATAAGTCAGCGTGATAGGTGGGTGCTTTAAGGTTTGCTAGGCTTTTTAACAATATTCTCTCATTTGAGCCACACAACAACCCTGGGAGATAGATGTTACTATTATCCTCATTTCATATATGAGAAAACTGAGGCAGACAGAGAGGTTAAGGATCTTGCCCCAGATCACACAGCTACTGTTTGAGGCCAAATTTGAACTTGGGTCTTCCTGAGTGCTTCTCTGTTCCACCATTTTGGCTCTGTGCTTGGATATCCAATGAATGTTTTTTTTTTAATGAACCCATTGTCTTCCCTGTCTTACCTTTCATATGTTTGTTGCTAGGTCTGGTGCCCACATCCTCTGAAATCAAATCCAGTGCTCTTTTCACTATTGCACTCCTTAGTGCCTCACATATGAATTTTTACAACAATCTCCTAACTGTTCTTCTTGTTTCCATTTTAATCCATCCTACACCCCACTGTCACAAGGCTCTCTAAAATTTAAAAACTCTGCTGGGTAATATCGATTGAACACTTCGTGCAAAAGCCGAAATAAATCACAAAGGTTAAAATAAAGGATCACAGCCAAGATTGGACCACTCCCACACCAAAGCAAGGCTTGGAAAATTCTTAGGGTTCCTGGATACTTTACACATGGACAGGGAGTAAACAGTGGTTGTTAAAGAAGAACTTCAAAGTAAGTATTTGAATGCACTATTGATAGCCTTTGGATACCTTAGAATGCATTTATTAGCCTTTGTATACTTTAATGAACAATATAAATGGGAGCTGCTACTAGTAGTCATAATGGTAAGCAGTAGCAATTAGCCTAGATTTCTATTACAGACTGCTACAATTTCTGGATTTTACTTTCATGCCAACAATGAAAAGAAAACCTGTTTCCAGGTAACAGCAAGAAAACAGGGGGAGAAATTCTATCTCCTTGGCTTAATTTTTATCTCCAAATAAATTATTAATGAGTAGCCATTGTTAAAATGTATTATAAAATGCTAAGAATAATACCTTCAGGACTGCAGTTGTTAAAAAAAATAGCATTTTGGTGGAAGATGGGTAAATGTACACAATAGGGGAAAAGGCCATGGAACACTCAAGCAAATATGGTATTTAATGAAGCTAATTCACATAGTAAACCAACCTAAACATCATTCCTGTTCCCTAACCAGTAAAGAGTCACATTTTAAGAAGGACATTGACAACATAGAAAGTAACCAGAAGGAATTAACCATAAAGAAGAAAGAACTAGAAAACATTTTGTATGGGAATTAAAGGAAGGGTAGATGCTTAGCCTAGAGAAGACAAGACTTCAAGGTGAGAGCATAAATACACGATAGCTACCTTAAAATATTCAGAACATATTTGGAATATATAGGATGGCTCTCTGGGAGGTGCTGGGGGGAACTTGGGATAATTATGTTGATATGAGAAACAAGACATCAATAAAAACTTATTTTTTAAAAAGTAAAGAACACTTGTCAAGGATGTTGTAGAAGTGATTATTAATTAGACATGGTTTCAAATAAATGGCCTCTGTCATCCCTTCCAACACTGACATTTGGTGATTATGTGCTTCAATAGTATACATGAAATATTCAAGGAAGAAAGGTAAGGCCTGCAACATGTTGGACAGATCCATCTTCTATGTAAGATTTCTTTTTGAAAAATACGCACACGAATCTCACAGATTCTGCACTAGTAGAGAGGGAATCCACATCAGTGAGATTATGAAGCCATGTGTGTGCTGTCTGCAGAATGGGTTAGGTAAGGGCAGAGTGGCTCATCAGCAGGAAGGTGGACAACAGGTAGAGGACTGTTTGGCTATGGCAACCCATGAAACCAAGAAACAAAGAAAATGGTTTCTGCTCTTCTTCTAGTGAGAGTGGGAGAGTAGTAAACAAAAGCAGAGAGGGAGCAAAGAATCCTAGTTTTCAGATTGTCTATAAACAGTAATTCAACTGTCACGACTCTAAATGTGTGATCTTTGTCCAATGACCAGCAGCTTGACCCACTACCGGAGGAACTGAACCACATTCATATTGACATTCTCACTATAAGTGAAAGCAAAGGAGATGAACCACATTCATATTGACATTCTCCTATAAATGAAAATAGAAAATACAAAGAAGTTTCAACTAAATGAAAGGATGACTCATAGATTCCCAGAGAGGTATAAAGGAAGCTAGTTGCTGGCAACATACATATGAAAGGCCAGAGATATAGCTAAGCAAGGGGAAGTCAAAGGATTCATTTTTAATAAACATTTATTGGACTTCCAGGGGCAAAGCCAAATGGTGGAATAGAGAAGCACTCAGTCAAGCTCTCCCAACATTGCTTCAGAAAATAATGCCTCAAATTGAATTCTGGAGTGGCAAAGACAACAAATGGTCAGAGTGAGAAATTCTTCCAGCCCAAGGCAACACAGGATGTCAGAAAGAGAGATCTGTGACATAGGGGAAGAGGCTGGCCCAGAGTCCACATGGATAAAACACCAATGGTGGGACTAAGTGATGGTAACAGAAATAGCAGCAGTTTTGGGAGCTCTCAAACCAGAGACAGTAAGGGAACCTGACAACTAATCAGAAAAAGATTATAGTGGACCTCTGTACTAGCACTGGACACAGGAACAGATGTTGTCTGGCAACTCCATTGCCTATACCCACTTCTGAGTCTTAGTTCAAGGACCATAAAGGAACACTTTTGTTCAAGAGGGAGTGGAAGCCCTGAAGGGGTAGTATCACTTGCAGCCTCAAAAGATCAGGGGACGCTGAGAGGTAGTTTCACTTCTGGTCCCAAGGGAGGATGGACCCCAAGGAGCAGAACCAATTGTAATCCATAGGGATCAGGGGCTCTTCCTGGGTAGGAATCGGAGTAATGACAGAAAGAGCACTGACTACACCTCTCCCCAGATCACACCACCTAGGAAGCACTGAAAGCTTCCCAAATTCCAAAACTAGTTCTGAAAACATCAGTGTGAAAATGCCTAAAGTTTGAGACAGCGTTCTTCCCCTCTCCCAATGCTGGGAACAGAGTCCAACATTAACATAAAGTTCTAAATCAATAAATAGGGTGAAAAAATGAGCAAATAACACAAAAAGAACCCAACCATAAAAAGCTACTCTGGTGACAGGGAAGATCAAGACATAAAACTCAGAATTAGACAATGAAGTCAAAACAGCTACAAGCAAAGCCTCAAAGAAAAATATAAGTTGCACACAAGACCAACAAAAAATCCCTGGAAGAGTTTTTGGAATTATTTTAAAAATCAAATAAGAGTGGTAGAGGAAAAATTAGCCAAAGAAATGAAAGAAAAGGAAAAAAATGTGAAAAGACAATTAAAAGCTTGGTTAAAAGAGTCACAAAAAATACTGAAGAAAACAGCTAAAAACTTGAATTGGCCAAATGGAAAAGGGGGTACAAAAGCTCACTGAAGCAAATAATTCCTTAAAAATTAGAACTGGGCAAGTGAAAGCTAATGACTACATGACACATTGAGAAACAATAAAACAAAGTCAAAAGAATGGAAAAAAAAATAAAGAAAATTTAAAATATTTCATTGAGAAAAAAACTGACCACGAAAATAAATTGAGGAGAAATCATTTAAGAATAGCAGAGCGCCTAAAAGCCATGATCAAAGAAAGAGCCTAAACATTTATTTCAAGAAATTATCAAGGAAAAGTGCTCCAGGATCCTAGAACTAGAGGGTAAAATAGAAACTGAAAAATCCACCAATCACCTCCTGAGAGAAATCAAAAATGAAAACTCCCAGGAATATTATAGCCAAATTCCAGAGCTCCTAGGTCAAAGAGAAAATATTGCAAGCACCAAGAAAGAAACCATTCAAATGCCATGGAATCACAGTCAGAAACACACAAGATTTAGCAGCTATTACATTATGGTAGTAGAGGGCTTGGAATGTGATATTCTGGAAGGAAAAAGAACTGGAATTACAACCAAAAATAAATCTGAGTATAATCCTTTAAAAAATAATATCCAATGAAATAGAGTATTTTCAAGCATTCCTGATGAAAAGACCAGACTTGAATAGAAAATCTGACTTTCCAATACAAGGCTCAAAGGAAGCATAAAAAGGTAAATAGGAAAGAGAAATCATAAGGGACTCAATAAGTTTAAACTCTACCTTTCTATATGGGAAGATGATCCATACATTTTTAAGAACTTTATCATTGCTAGGGTAGTTAGAAAAATTCTACATAGAAAAAGGATACAGAAGTAGGTCAATTATGTTGGGATGATGTAAAAATATGGATAGGTGAGAAAGAAGAATGCCCTGGGAAGGGAGAGGAAGAACAGGGAAAAATATCTCACATGAAAGAGGCATGCAAGAAAGAGTCTTTAGCAGTGGAAGGGGAAATGGAGGGGGTGAAACACTTGAACCTCACATTTAAATTAGTTCAAAAGGGAAAATAGAGATAGATAGATAGATAGATAGATAGATAGATAGATAGATAGATAGGTAGATAGATAGAGATATACATACTCAATTGGGAACAGAAATCTATTGTATCCAAAATGTAAGTAAGAGGGGAAGGGGATGAAAGAAAGGGAGGGGGTGATAAAAGGAGGGCAGATAAAAGAAGGGAGTAGTCAGAAGCAAAACAGACTTTAGAGGGGAGACACAATAAAAAAGAGAGACAGAAGGATAAATAGAAGAAAATAAGATGGAGGGAAATGCACAGTACTCATAAATAGGAATTGGAATAGAAATGGGATGAATTCATCCATAAAATGACTATAATGCAATTTAAAAATTACATTTAATAAAGGGCCATGGAAACATAGATTAAAAACTAATTTGAAACTGAATAATTTAATCTTGAAGAATGAATGGGTCAAAGAATAAATCATAGATATAATCAATTATTTCATTAATGAGGATGACAACAAGGAGACAACATTCCAAAATTTGTGGGATTAAGCCAAAGCAGAACTTAAGGAAAAGTTTAATCAATAAAAAAGAAAAAGAACAGATCAGTGAATTGAGCACATAACTAAAAAATATAAAGAGAACAAATTAAAAATTACAAATTAAACATCAAAATGAAAATTCTGAAAATCAAAGGAAAGATTAATAAAACTGAAAGTAAAAATACCATTGAACTAATAAATAAAACTTGGAGCTGATTTTACAGGAAAAAATAAAATAGATAAACAATTGGTTAATTTATTTTAAAAAAAGAAAGAAAGAAACCAAATTATTAGTATTAAAAATGAAAAGGGTAAATACACCACCAATGAAGGAAAAATTAAAAAATTCTTAATAGTTATTTTGTCCCATTATATGCCAGTAAAACTGATAATCTAAGTAAAACGGATGAATATTTTTAAAAAATAGAAATTTCCCAGATAAAGAGAAGATGAAATAGACTACTTAAATAACCTTGTGTTAGAAAAAGAAATTGAGCAAGCCATCAATGAGCTCCCTAAAAAAAATCCCCAAGACCAGGTAGATTCACAAGCGAATTCTACAAAGCATTTAAGGAAAAATTATCCCCAATACTATATAAACTATTTGAAAAAAATAGGTAAAAAAGGAGTGCTACCAAATTCCTTTTATGACACAAATAAGATTTTGCTATCTAAACCAGAGAATTCAAAAACAGAGAAATAAAACTATAGACCCATTTCCCTAATGAATATCAATGCAAATATTTTAAATAAAATACTAGCAAGGAGATTACAGCAATATATGTCACAAAGATTATACACTATGACCAGCTGGGATTTGTACCAGGAATGGAGAGCCAGTTCATAATTATCAGCATAATTAACCATATCAAAAACAATAAAAATCATATGATTATATCAACAGACACAGAAAAAGCCTTTGGCAAAATACAACACCCATTCCTATTTAAAACACTAGAAAGCATAAGATTCAGTGGAACCCTTCTTAAAATTATAAGTAGTATCTATCTAAAACCAAGAGTAAGCATTATCTGTAATGTACACTTGAAGCCTTCCAGTAAGATCAGAGGTGAAGCAAGAATATTCATTATCACCACTATTATTATATTATTCTATTTTCTACTAGAATGTTAACTATAGCAATAAGACAATAAAAAGAAATTGAAGGAAAAAATAGTCAACGAGGAAACAAAACTATCACCCTTTGTAGATAGTATAGAGAATCCTAAAGAATCAACTAAAAAAGTAGAAAAAAATAACAACTTTAGCAAAGTTGAAAGATATAAAATAAATCCATATAAACCATCAGAATTTCTATATACTTCCAACAAAACAAAGCAGGAAGAGATAAAAAGAGAAATTCTATTTGAAAGGACTGCAGACAATATAAAAACTTCGAAGTCGACCTGTTAATATGAACACGAATAAAAAAAAAAACATTTCACACAAATAAAGACAAATCTAAACAACTGGAGAAATATTGATTGCTCATGGGTAGGCTGAGCCAATAGGATAAAAACGACAATTCTACCTAAGTTAATTTACTTATTCCGTGCTATACCAATCAAACTACCAAAGAATTACTTTATAGAGACAGAAGAAATAGTAACAAAATTCATCTGGAAGAACAAAAAGTCAAAAATATCAAGGGAATAAAAAAAAGCATAGAAGAAGGTAGCCTAGTAGTGCCAGATCTCTAACTATGTTACAAAGTGGCAATAATCAAAACAAACTGCTCCTGCCTAAGAAATAGAGTGGAGGATCAGTGGAATAGATTAAATACACAATATATAGTAGAAAATGGCCATAGTAAACTAGTGTTTGAGAAATGCAAAGAGCCAAGCTTTGGGGGTAAAAACTCAACAGTAGACAAAAATTGCTGGGAAAACTGTAAAGCAGTTTGGCAGAAACTAGGCATAGTCCAAAATTTCACACCACATACTAAGGGAAGGTCAAAATTGGTAAATGATTTAGACATAAAGGGTGATATCATAAGTAAATTAGGGTAGCATGGGAAAATGTACCTGTCAAGTCTATGGATAAGAGAAGAGTTCATGACCAAATGGAATAGTGGAGATTATGGGAATTAAAATAGATAATTTTGATTATATGAAATTTTAAAGCTCTTGCATAAACAAAGCTAGCGTAGCCAAAATTGGAAGGAAAATAGAAAACTAGGGGGAAATTTTGCAACAAATATCTCTGATAAAGTACTCGTTTCTCAAATATATAGGGAACTGAGTCAAATTTATAAAAAATTAGTCATTCCTCACTTCATAAATGTCAAAGGATATGAACAAGCAGTTTTCAGAAGAAGAAATCAAAGTTATCAATAGTTACATAAAAATGCTCTAAATTACTACTGATTAGAAAAATGCAAATTAAAACAACTCTGAGGTACCACCTGACACCTATCAGACTGCCTAACATGACAGAAAAGGAGAATGAGAAATGCTGGAGGGGATGTGGAAAAATTGGGACACTAGTGCACTATTGTTGGAGTTGTGAACTAGTTCAACTATTATGGAGAACAATTTGGAACCATGCCCAAAGGGCCACAAAACTGTGCATACCCTTTGACCCAGAATTACCATCACTTAGTTTGAATCTCAAAAAGAGCAAAGAAAAAGTAAAAAGATCTGTTTGTACACAAATATTTATAGCAGCTCTTTTCATGGTGGCAAACACTTAGACATTGAGGGGATGCCCATCAATTGGGAAATGGCTAAACAAGCTGTGATATATAATTGTGATGGCATACTATTGTGGTATAAGAACTGACAAGCAGGAATGTTTCCGAAAACCTGAGAAGACTTAAATGATCTCGTGCAAAGTGAAGTGAGCAAAACCAGGAAAAGACTGTAGACAGTAGTAGCAATATTGTAAGGATGATCAACTGTTAAGACTTAGCTCCTCTGATCAAAACGATAATCCAAGACAATTCCAAAGGATTCCATGATAAAAAAAATGTTATTCACTTCCAGAGAGAGAACAGACTTTTTTCCTTTATTTTTATTGTCTCATTTTGTTTGTGTTTTCTTTTACAACATGGCTAATATGGCTAATATTTATGTTTGGCATGACTTCATATGTATAGTTGAAATCAAAGTGCCTGCCTGAGTTCAAATCTAGCTTCAGAAGCTTAGCTGTGTCACCCTGAGCAAGTCACCTTCCTTCTGTTGGCCTCAGTTTCCTCAACTATAAGATAGGGATAATAACAGCAGCTGCCTCACAGGTTGTTGGGAGGATCAGATGATATGGGTAATATTTGTAAAGTGCTCTACAAACCCCAAAGCACTGCAGAAATGTGAACTCTTAATATTGCTGGCTTTTTGTGTTTTTCAATGCAGACAGAAATGCGACAGGAAATCCCCTTTACAATGAACAAGCATTGTTACATGACACATTTTAAAGCTGCCTGCCAGTCACCTAAACGACTGCGTAAGAGCCTGTGGGGTGTGCAGAATGCACTTTGTACATGACCAGTCTCAATCCACATGTGTGTGTGTCCAATAGACACTAGACTTTTGAGTCCAGAGCTGTGTGAGCCTGGACAAGTCACCTCATCTGACTGAGGCTCTGCTTTTTTGTCTTTAACAAAAATGCTTGCATTCCCTCCCTCTTCCGGCTGTGATAAATGCCAAACAAAATGATATGCATCATGCGCCCCCGAGCCCAGAGGCCTGGACTGTCTTGGTAGCATTATGGACTCTCTTGTATAACATTGTGTAGTGTAAGGATTCTCTCCCTCCACGGGGTAGTGTCACAAATGGAGAGCTCAACAACAGATGTGTCTGCCTTCATTTAAGCACATCCCTAGGCCATGTCTTGCTACAATAGACACTCAAGATCAAATGGCATTTTGAGTCGTGGCTCTGACACTTACCAGCATATTGCTTACACAGAGAGCAAAGGCACAAGAGTGAGTTGCCTTCCAGCAGCTGTAATTTACAGATCTTTTTAGAGAAAGAGTCCTCATGTATTCTGTGGATAGATATCTCTTTCAAACTGAGCAGGCTTCTCTTGGAGCCACCAATATTTGGGACATTCGGTGTCTCCAGGGGATCACTCTAAGTCAGCAATTTGTACTGAGTGAAGGCTTCCTCACTAAAAGGGATTCAGGCTGAGTCGTGTGTTATGCTTCCAGACAATGCAATCTCTGGGAAATCTGGATAAACAAAGTACAACCCAGGCTATATGGAGAGTCCTAACTTTTTTAAAAGGCTATCGGGGATACATCTTTGAGAATATGTGGGATGGTAAAGTCTTCGTCCCTGAGTCTCTAGTTTTTCTGGGCTAGTTGGTATTTTTCAGAAGCATGTAGTGGCAGAGAGGGAGTTGAGCATTTATTAATCCTAAACTCTCTTTAGGGAAAGATGGGCTTGTTAATTGCCTTAGATTGTACACAGGCAAATAGCTGATGGAACTGTATCTACTAAGTTAGAAATCTCATTCTGAGCTTTCCTCTCACAGTCCTGCCGGATTCAATGCAGGCTCTGCTGCCTACTGGGTCTGGGATCTCTGGAAAGTGACACATCCTCTAAGCCTCAGTTTCCTTCTCTGTGAAAGGGGGATAGCAAGGTCTCCTTGACTATGTCATAAGGACGGTGTGAAGTTCAAATGAAATACATAACAAAGTACTTTATTTCCTAAAAGTTTTATGTACATAACTGTTATTCATTTTATGTATGTACTTTCTGCGATTCTCACCTTCACCTTTCAGTTCCACTGAGAATTCTGGGTTTTGTCCACTGAGTGTGGAGCTAGTTTCGCTCATTCAATACATTATCAGACTTTTTTTGACCACCTACTATGTGCACAAGAGGCAAGAAAGTTAGCATATTGGACTGAGTACTAGACTTCGAATCACAAAGTCCTGATTCCTGCCTTTGACACACAGTGCAAGGACTTCCCATATCAATGAGGTAGTGACTACGTGTACATTCACTATATATGACACAAAGGTATAGAACATTGAAACCATGACTTCATGAGCATATTATATAACTGAATAGATAAATGATATACATAAATAGGAAATATACAACGTAAAGTAACAGCAGGCAATAGGTAGTACATAGGTACCAAATGAATGGTCCAGACAACTGCTAGACGTTCAGTGAAAAGAGAGATTACTGAGATCACTAAGGGTTGGAATAATTAGGAAAAGCTTCACTGTGGGACTTGGTACTCAATCTGGACCTTAAAGTACATGTGCTATTCCTCCCTGGTCCCATCAAAGGCTTCAACTGTTTTAAGAGTTCACGGTGCTAGATGAACCCATCCTGGTTGGGGGAGCAGAAAAGTTTGGGAGAAGGAATTGAGGGACTGGGAAGCTGGGGGGCATGGTTCGCTGAGAAGTTCCCATGCAGGTGCATCACAGACCCAATGTAAATGAGCCATAATCTAGGCTGTGCCTGAAAGGCTAAGCAGACAATTGGGTCTCAATTCAATTAGATTCTATTCAATGAGCATTTGCTAAGCACTTAGTATATGTCAGATGCTAGGATAGGCACCGAAAAGCTAAAGACAAAAATGAAGCAGACCCCACCCTCAAGAACCCAACCTTCCATTAGGATAAACAATCTTTTCACAGAGTAGCAAACACAAAATATAAACAAAGTAAATGCAAAGTAATTTCAGGGGGGAGGTCTCTAGAAACCAAGAAGTTTAATTATAATCTATGCTGCTGACTCTCAGATCTATATGTCCAGCCCTAGACTCTCTCCGGAGCTCCAGTCCTACAGCACCAACTGTGGGCCACTTCAAAGTGGATTCTACAGGCATCTCAAATACAACATGTCCAAAATAACACAGTGTTTTCCATCTAAGGCCTACCCCTCTTCCAATCTTTCCTATTACTGTCCAGGGCATCACAACCTTACAGTCACCCAGGTTCCCAAGCTCAGTGTCATCATCAACTCCTTACTATCATTCCATATATCCAGCCAGTTGTCAAATCTTATTGCTTCTACTTCTGCATCATCTTTCGCATATGTCCCCTCCACTGCACTCACACAGCTATCACCTTCATTCAGGCCCCCATCATATTATATTAAATAGGAAATAATCAACAAAGAGAAGGCATTAGAATTAAAAGGGATTTGGAAAGCCTTCCTATGGAATATGGGGTTTTAACTGGGACTTGTAGGAAGAAGAGAAGCCAGGAGGTAGAGAGGAGGAAAGAAAGCTTCCCAGGCATGGGACACAGCCAGAAAAATGCCCAAAGTCAGGAGATGGAGTGTCTTATTCAGGGAACAGCAAGGAGGCCAGTGGCACTGGACTGAAGAGTATGAATTGAGGATGGACTTTACCATTCCAGCCCTTTTGGACTTGACTGTAGCTTTTCTTTCTACTGAGACATTCCCAGTAATGTCCTGAATGTCACACCTGGGATTTTCAAGCTCTTCCAAAGGTTGATGGAGTAGAGTGTAAAACAGTTGCCAAATCAGAGATTCATCTTAGGCTATCTCAGGAAGGCCTTATCCTTACAGACTTGACTATACTTGAAAGTTGGCACCCCTTCCCCACCCCCATCCCTAGGTGACTTGAAGGTACAAAGCTTAGCCACAACATGCAAGTCACCCAAAAGGAGAAAAACCATACATAACATATGCCTTCCTTGTTTGCAAGGGTATTCATGGAAGGTTAACTCCTCCATCATACTAGAGAGATTTTCTACAGAGGATTTTATATAAGGATGTGGATAAAAATCTCCTACTGACTTGTTAGACCTCAGATGACCAATTCTAAGTCTAAAAAGGAGACCTGAGCTAATAAAAGGAGAGAAAAGAAAATACACTCTTGTTTTACTTTGTGAGTTGTGATCATTTCCTTACCTCTCATGATCCTGTTGGTCATGCATACAATTGGAGATTTGAAGGCTCACAACTGAAGCCGCCTTTTCGGGATCAACGGACCACTTTGGCCAGTTGGTGCTGCAGTGTATATATAGAGTGCTGAGCCTGGAATCAGGAAGATCTGCGTTCAGATTGAGCCCCAGATGTTGTATGGTAATATGACCCAGGGATGTCACTTAAATCCCATTTGACTCATTTCTTTCAGGTGTAGAAGCACCTCCCTCCCAGGGTTGTTGCAAGGACCAAATGAGATGATAATTATAAAGCACTTAGCACATTGCATGGCACATACTAAGTACTATATAAAGTGTTATCTTTTTATCATCATTACTAAATCTACATCAACACCCTAATTAGGTGGCATAGAGGATAGAGTTCTGGGCTTGGATTCAGGAATACACGAGTTCAAATCCTGCCTTAGATGCTTACTAGCTGTGTGACCCTGGGCAGGTCACTAAACTTATCTCACCCTCTGTTTTCTCATCAGTAAAATGAAGATAATATTAGCACCTACTGCAAAGGGTTGTTGTGAGAATCAAATGGGAACATCTACATAAAGTGCTTTGCAAACCTTAAAGTGCCATATGTTAGCTGTTAATTATGAAAACATAATATCAAAATTTCATGTCTTATCTCACTGTTTTGATATCTCAGACAAAATGACCAAACCTGCCTCCCACTGAAAGTAACCCAGAGATTTTCAATGTATTATTTTCAATGACTTGTAGCAACTCTTCATAGAAAAGTCTTGACATTCGGTCTGTTCTTATCCTATCAGATTCCTTGTAGAGCTAACCAACTCTTATCACCAATGAGCAGACAGTGAACTTTAGCCTCTGTAAAATGCAATTCTACTTCAGAAGTTGTTTTTTTAATTAATCAATATTTCTAAATTCAAGAAGAGGAATAGTATTTCTCCCCATTAAATCACTGCGAGGAAATTATTTATTTCAAAGAACTCTATTAAACCAGGTTATTTTCATTTATTTTCCCCCCAGAGAAAATGCAATATACTGGGTCGATAAACATCCAGAGAAGAATAGCATCTACATTCATCATACTCAATCCTTGTGCAATAACATTTCTGTTTTCTGTAGAAAGATTCTCTACTTAACTTGACTACCTTTTATTGCTCCTCCTCAGTCAAATATAATGCTTGATGTTTTTTGAAATATACAAAGGAGTTTTGCTAGACCACTCAGTTATTCCATTTCTATGCTGCCAGCTGAGTTTCACATATGATGTTATTTACTATATCCTTAGTATACTAGGCAAAATGCAATAGAAGCATATGATGATTTTTCTGAGAATTACACGTGTAATTTTAAATAATAACCAGTAAATCTAGCCAAGTTCACTAAATGTTAAGCTTTTTATCCTTTTGTTATATACAAGATACTTGCTCAGAGGGAAAAGATTTGATTTTATAGAGCTTATCATTATAATCCAGAAGCTCTAAAGCATGCAAAAAGCCTGTCATTGTTAAATCTTCTGTTTATTCAAAAAATAATACAAAGCAGCATTTTCTGAAGATTTTAAACTTGAAGTAGTTAACAGGTTTAATTTGAATTCTTATTCATCTACTTGATGCCTACTAGAATGGAATACTAAGTGCTTTGCCTTGCTGTCTCATATGCCAATGTTACATTATAGCTCCACGAGGAATGAAGGAGTCATGGGAAATGGGACCTCTTTCTGGCTCTCCCACTCACTAACCATGTGACCCTGGGAAAAATCACTTATTTTCTCAAGTCCTCAGTTTCCTCATTAGTAAAATGGGAACAATAAAACAGAAATTTTGTGATCTTGGTAAACTGAAAAATGCTATACAAATGTAAGAGCTTATTATTACTATGAAAGATAAAAATTAATCAACAATGGAAAATCAATTAATAATATTTTTAACCTTTTCTAGGCTGTGGAAGTTACCCAAAGGCATATGATCCTGTCTCTCAAGAAATCCTTTTAAAAACAAATAGCTCCTTTGTCATCAGAACAAATAGTTTTGATGTAGTCACACTCTTCTTTTTTGAAAATCAAAATTCTCATTCAAAATATTCTTAACCATATCCCATTTTCATCTTATCATTTAAATTTGTAGCTAAATGGAAGAATGGCCTAAATATTCTCCTTTATTTACTAAAGTGGTTGACTTTATCATGTGTACCCAGGTATAAAAAAATCATTTTGAGGGACACATGATTTCTCACTTTGTAGCAGTGTAAGTCAACAGATTACTGAGAAGATAACTGCAGCTGTTGGAGAAGAAACAGAAATAGAGGACTTCTATGCAGACCTCGCAAAGGTCCTTCCAGCAAAGGCAACATACACCCTGATACTCAGTGACTTCACTGTGAAAGTGAGCACAAAGGAGGACAGTGAGAGCACCAATCCAAAAGACCAGATGATTGCAGACTACTCAGAACCCTGGTGTTTAGACAACATCAATACTTTCTTCACAAAGATAGTTGGAAAGGGCTACATAGGGGTCATTAGAAGATAATGAAAGTTAATTTGTCTCGATAAAAAAAAGAAATGACTTTACAGACAGAACAGTCATGTCAGAATCTGCTGTTTTTGCATAGTTAAATCATTAGCTGATTAGGACAAACTAAATATGAAATTAAGGAAAAGAAAAAAATGAGAAAGTGTTGCATGTGATTATAACAACTCTAACAAGACCAGTTTAAACAAGCTTGTAACTAAAAACAAGACAAAACCCAAGTATACACAAAAGTCAAGACATCGACTAGCACCATTTTAAAATTTTTTTTATTTTTTTGTTTCTTTTAAATTCTTGGTATCACCATTTTTTACAGAAGCTTAACCAATGTAAAAGAGTCACCAAAAGAAGGAGGCAAAAAGAATCCAGGAACTGCCAGTCAACAAATAACTCTTTGTCAAGAGGAAAGATATGTCAGCCAAGAGTAACACTGGCTGAATTCATTAGAAAAACAATGATGAAAGATTACAAGAAGTACTGCCTGAATGGAGAGCAAAAGACAGTCATGGAAAAAACAAGACCACAGAGAACTTGGTGTACCTAAATCATTACATCACTTTGAGTTTATTTGTAGATAAAACTGAAAACTATGGGAAGCAATGTAGTTTAATGGGAAAAGCCATGGATTTGGAATCAGAGGACCTGGATTTAAATCCTGGCTTTTCTACTTGCTAGCTATGTGACCATGAGAAAGTCACTGTCCATCTCTGAGCCTTAGTTTCTTCATTTTTAAGTGAAAGAATTGGACGGACTAAATGGTCTCAAATAGCATATCTCACTCTAAATTCTATGCTATAGTTGCCTAAAATAAACAGATACAAAGTTAAAAGATCTGGTAAAATTTTTATAGCAATCTATTCTTACTAGGGACTATAGCTTTCCTACTACATTTTGGCTCCACCATACTACATCAGTGTACTATGCAAAAGAACTGGCAATGTCACCCAAAAGGACCAAGTCACAAAAGTGGTCAAACTAGACCAAATGCATACAGAAGAAATCTATCAGGAAAGTTGCACTCTTTTAAGGCACATAGGAATTGATATTTAAGGAAGGAAAGAAGGAAACAGCATTTATTTATACCTACTTTGCTCCAGGCATAATGCTAAGCACTTTACAAATATTATGTCATTTGACATGTCATCATGGCAAGCCTGGGAAGTAGCTGCTCTTATTATCTGCATTTTACATTTGAGGAAACTGAGACAGAGGTTAAATGACTTGCCCAGGGTCACGCAGTTATTAAACGTCTGAGGTTGGTTTGAGCTCAGGCCTTCCTAATTCCAAGCCCAATACTCTGTCCAGTGTGTCACTTAGCTACTTCTTTCTAGCTGCTATTTGAGATACTTCAAAGAGGAAAATATTCCTCCACAAAATGGAAAAGATGATGGGTTATATTTTTATTTTTAATTAACTTTTATTTTTTCAGTTAACAAGCATTTTTCTCTCCCTCCCACTTTTCTCACCCCACTCCCAAATGAAAAAAGGAAAACAAAAATTGTGTAACAAATATGCACAATTAAGCAAAATAAATTCCCATACCAAGCATGCCCGAAAATGTGTCTCATTCTGCATCCATCACCTCTCTGTCCACAGGGTTCAACATCAATCCTCTGGAATTACCGTTGGTCAATGCATTGATCAGTCTTTCAAGTTGTTCATTTTCATAATGTTGTCTTTATAGTATAAAATGTTACCATCATTCTTTCTTCATTCCACATTCTATAAATCTTCCCAGATTTCTCTAAAATCATTCTCTTTGTCCTTCCTTATGACACTACGGTATTCTATGCATCTATATATCATAATTTGTTCAGCCATTTCCCAATTTATGTATATTCCTTCGGTTCTTCTCCCCCCCCATAAAAAGTAACCAAGAACAGGAATTATTGAACCATACAGCTGCTTTCTCATCTCTAAAGAATCTTCAGAAGAATGGCCTATATAAACACTGAAAGCAACAAAAGCACACAAAGGAAATAAGCAAATTTTTACAATTCATTTTTTTTTACAGCACATCCTTTCTTCTTCTGTTGTTTTTGCTGTTGTTCAGTTGTGTCTAATTCTTTATGACCCCATTTTAGGTTTCCTTGATGTCACACAAATGACTAAGAGATGAGAGCGTACACTAAGCTCCTGCTTTGACTGTCATTTGTTGATTTTTTAAAGTATTAGACTTGGTATAATATGCTGCCTTGAAATCTCTCTTCAAACAAGGTATCTCTTAAATATTGAAAACAGTGTACACAGTCCTATATGGGCAGCTAGGTGGTGCAGGGGATAGAGTGCTGGGCCTGGAGTCAGGAAAACCTGAGTTCTAATCTGGCCTCAGACACTTCCTATTTGTGTGACCCTGGGCAAGTCACTTAACCCTCTTTCCTCAGTTTCCTCATTTGTAAAATTAGGTAGAGAAGGAAATGGCAAATCACTCCAGTATATTTGTCAAGAAAACTCCAAATGGGAACACAAAGAGTCAGACACAACTGAAACAACTGAACAACAACAACATGGCACTATGGTACCTGTGACAACGATGATCACTCTGTTTGAGAGTACTGATATCCAATGGAGTGAAAAACAGAGATTTATACTTCTAAGGAGTTTGCCAGCATCATATAAAGTCCAAAATGGAGATTCCCTATTGGTCTCAAGGTTCTGCAAACGTTCCTATTTACAGATAGGTCTTTTCTCATTACATTGGGTACCAAAACACTAAAAAGGATCTTCAGTGAAATGCACAATGTGAAAGAGATCAGTATGAGCATTCACTCTAGATAAACAAAGTGGATAAATAAATAGACCAAAAAAGGTACTTGAACTGAAGACATTTAAAAGCCATCTGGAATAGTTTTAATAATTATGCATGGAAATAGAGAGAAGGCAACCAGATACTATCTTGAGATCTTCAAAGACTATTACTCTACAAAAACCTGCAATTGTAACAGTGATTTCCTAAATGAATTTAAAATATATAGAACCACCAATATATGAACATGATCAATATATCTTACATTTATTTATATGGTACTTTTACTTTCAAAGCACTTATACATCTATCATAGGTATATAGCTTTTAACTTAATTACCCTATAGGTTAGATAGTATTAATTAATATTATACCTTGTTTTTACAATATTGGAGATTTAAATAAAGCTGGAAAGAAAACTGGAGTAAAATCTTGGTGAAAGTCTTTTAATTTTACAAAGGAGCAAAGTAAAGCTGAGAGAAGAAAAGGGACTTGCACACAGTTGGTAAATAGCAAAACCATGTTGTAAAACTATGTCCTCTAATACAGAACACTTGTAACACATAGAATATGCTTGCTGTCCATAGCGTGAAGAGAAATGGCCTCTCATTTCAGTTTTTAAACCAGTTAATTCCATTAACTTTCAATATAGTCAGCTTCTAGATCACATGACCAACAAGATGAAAAACTAGACATTTTCTTCGGTATTCCAGAATTCTAAAAACTACCTAAATTAAAATTATATGCAAAAGGTAAAATAATTGCAGCTATCTCTTCAGGTCAATACACCAAAAACCCTAATAAGGTAACAACCCAATTAATTAACAGTAGAAAAGGCTAATCCAATCCAGGGTCCTCCTCTCTTCTCCTGCTATACTACTTCACTTGGTGATCTTATCAGCTCCTGTGGATTTAGTCGCTATCTCAAATGCTGATGATTCTCATTCTCACTTCTACCTATTCTATACCAATCTCTCCGCTGACTTCCAGTCTCACATCTCCAACTGAGTTTTATACACCAAAATATTTACAACAGCATTTTTTGAGATAGCAGAGAACTGGAAACAAAGTCGATATCCATCAGTTTTTCACCTCTATGCTTAGCATTACCATCTTAATGTCCAACTTGCTATAGTTTTATTACAGATATGGAAATAGAACAGAGAAGTGTAATTACTCTTGTCAATGGGACATAGCATGAACTACATTTAGAAAGCATTCCATAAGCCTATGGACACACAATTGTGTCTATGTGCTCTGTATCTTATTCTTCTCCAAAGCCCATTCCTCCCCTGCCACCCCCCCACACACACACACATGAACATCTAGTACACAGTCCTTGTTCCTTGTATAAGATGCAATTGGATTTGGAGCCAGAAGACCAGGGTTTAAGTCTCGATTCTGCCATTTAACAGCTATGTGACTTGGGGAAGAATCAGTTGCCCTCTCTTTGACTGTTTCTTCCTCTAAAAAAATGAAAATAATAATATTCATATTGTCTATTTCAACAGGTCATTGTAAAGATCTGATAAGATCATATATGTAAAGAAAATGTCAGCTACAATTATTAAATGTTGAATAAGTTGGATGATTGGTGAAATGTATGTCCCTTGATTGAAATCACAATTATACTCCCTAATAAAATAAGCATCTGACAACCTTGGTTACTGTCTTGGCACTTTCCAGCTGTATGATTTGGTGCAAATCACTTAACTTCTATGAACCTCAATTTTCTCATCTATAAAATGGGAAAATAATAGCACCTCCTTAACAGGATTGATGTAAAACTCAAATGAGATAGTACTTGTAAAGCATTTTGCAAACCTTAAAGAGCTAGAGAAATATTAACTATTATTACCGTTTTAAGGAAAGCATTTTGCAAGTCTTCATACACTTCAGAAATGGGAGTGGTTATTACTATTATTATTCCATGTACCAGTGATTTCTTCCTTTGCTGCTAATCTAAGCTAAATACTATGCATGTTAGTGAGAAAAGAAATTGGGAGTTTGGGGCATATATTCATGTGAAATAGAAAGAGAAAAACTCCTATAGCTATGTTCCCTCCAAAATGGCTAAACAACTATTTTAGCAAAACCTCATGAAATGACATAGCTGTTGAAATAAAAGACTCCATGTCAAGTTCTAGCCAGAGATAAAAACACTTTAGATCCAGTTTTAAATAAACTAGAACAACTTTACAAAGTCATACTGTAACACTATCAAACCCAACCCTATAATTGTTCTCTTCTGGCAAGGCTCTCTGCCACTGTTTAGTTCCAAGTCTTCTGTATGGAAACAAGTTCTGTTGTCCCTGCTCTTGAACCACTTTCAAAGACATTAAGTGATTTATTAAATTAATCATCACACAGCCAGAGGCAAGAGATGTGTCTGGCTAGCTGCAGCATGGGATCTGACTGGCATTATTATTGGAGGTAAAGTAATATTTATATTTTAACCCATATCAGAAATT
This sequence comes from Trichosurus vulpecula, assembly GCF_011100635.1. Classification (NCBI taxonomy): domain Eukaryota; kingdom Metazoa; phylum Chordata; class Mammalia; order Diprotodontia; family Phalangeridae; genus Trichosurus; species Trichosurus vulpecula. The sequence goes on from NC_050582.1 coordinate 36,332,736, forward strand.
ACTGTGAAAATATACATCTACAATAAGGTTTGATTCAGTCCTGGATTAGTTACGGACACAGTGCTAAGCATTTTAGGATGAGAATAATTTTGGTAATCGAAATGTGGGCACAGATAAGAGGATTTTGAAAGGTAAGATAAGGAATAAAATATATCTGAGTTGTTGCCAGGGAAGGGACTCTTTCTTGGAAGAAGATAAGTAATGTAGATTATTAATGATTTCATGCCATGCTGAAGCCTGTTACTGATGAAAATGGGGATGACGATACTGCCCATTTATTCAATACTCTTAGTGTGGTGAGTATTTTATAGTGAGGAGAGAAAAGAACAAGTGTCTATTCTCCCAGGGCTTAGCAAGCAAAATCCAAAGATGCCTAAGTGCAGATAAAGTGCCAGGCACTCAGTTCTGCTCACCACAAAATCATAGAATCTCAGATTTAAAATCCAAACTGAATAAGGATCACCTCTACAACATTGCTGACAAATACGTACAAAGCCTTGGCTTGAAGAGCTTCAGCAGGGAAACAGGGCAGGGAAAGTAGTGACCTCACTACCTCAAGGGCCTGCCATTCCACTTTGAGATAGCTCTGGTTTACAATAAGCCCCAATTTCCCTCCTTATAATGTCTAGCTATTGCTTCAAGGTTTGCCCTCTGGACTCCCCCAAAACAAGACTAATCCCTCTTCCAAGGAAGAGCCCTTCAAACACTTACAGACCACTATCAGTTCAGGTGGGTAGAGCCCACTGTTAAATTTTCAATGTGAACATCTACAACTAGGAAATCCACAAACACAACAAATCAGGACTTACTTTGCTGTTTTGTTGATTGTTAGACTTAAGAAAGTGATGGTGAAAATGTTAATGAGGATTAAAATGAAAAGCGTGTCACGCTTACAATTTTTTGAGAGCTGGATGTTAAACATTGTTAAGGATGCCTGTGATGATCAGGTCCCTCTAAGTTTTCTCCTCTCTGGATTAAATATTCCTTTCCTGTTCTTTTAACAGATGCTCAAATCCCTTCACTGTCCAGATAGCACTTCTCTGGACATTATCCCTTCTTCAACCACCCCCTCCCCACCTTGAATATCTTACCTAAATAAACTGTGGTGACCAGAAACAAACATAATATTCCAGATTTAGTCTGACCTTCCTATTCCTAGAAGCTATGGCTCAGTTAAACTCTGGCTGTGGGGAGGGCAGGATTGAAATGAATGACAGAACAAGCTAGGCATCAGCTTAACTTCTTCATAATGGCCATAAGCAGGCCTTTGGGGGATGCTGATGACTAAATTGTGTCACTGAATTGTGAAATTGGAGAGGAGGATGGACTTCAATTTTTTCCAGTGAAGTATGAGGCAAGGTCCTGTGCTGAGAGAGAGCTCGTTTTGTAGGAGAAGGTGTAGAACAGACACTGTGGGGAGTATGATAGAGAGTAGGCCCATCTGAGTGAGGGTCCAAACTCAAATCAACAAACAAATGTGTAGAGGATCCAATCAGTATAGTTGTGTGTTGGGCAGCATATAAGCAGGAAGGTTGTGGGAATAGTAATGTAGGGGTGAGGCCTACACGGGGTTGAGTAGACATAGTACAATGAGACAAAAGAATGCAAGAGTGTGTAGGAAAGTATAAGGTTGAACTGGATAAGTAATGGGTAAGGAGTCTGAAGGAATGAAAATGAGACTAGAGAAAGAGTGATAATCTGAGAAATCAGGGAGAGGTTGAGTCATTGTAAACTACAGTGAGGAGAGAGAGTAAGTTTAAGAGGAGTGAGGCACAGAGAGTGCTGGAAGGACAGAGTTTATAACCAGATAAAGGTATGGATTTAGAGGAGGAGCACAGGTGATGACAAGATCCAGGCAATGACCATTCTGGTGTGAGGCTGAGGTGAAGTGAATAGAGGAAATTAATGAACTAAGAAGCAAGAGTATTTGAGGGGGCATCAATATGTAAGGTAAAGTCCTCAAGTACAAGAGCAGGGGTTGGTGGAAAAAATAACTAGAAGCCAGATACTGAATTCCCTGAGAAACAGAGAATGACCTGGAAACCAGCAGATAACATCAAAAGGATTTAGATAGGATGATATATCTGGAAGAAGTGACTCTCAAAGAAGACATAGTTGAATAAAAGTGGTAGGGGGAAGATCTGAAAATGGCAGAGAAGAAACAGAAATATGGCTATTGCCCCTCCTGGTCCAATGCGTGTGGGATGGGGTGTGGAGAAAGGCAGAACCAGTACTGGAGAAGGTAGACAGGAATGCCAGATCTTCAGGGGAGAATCAAGTGTCTATGATCACAAGAAGATGGAAGGAATGTTAGCAGAAGAGAGGCATCATGTATAATGGAGAGAGGACTGGCACTGGAGTCAAGAAAATCTGTGTTCAAATCACGCCTCTGACACATACTAGCTACGTGATCATGATCAAGGTATAACCTATCAGTAACCCTTAGGTAGCTGTCCAAGAGTATGAGCTACTGATCTACATTGGTAGAGGGAGTATTCATACCAAGAGTTTCCTACACTGATGAAATAAGAGGTCTAGATCAAAAATAAAAATAACTTATTAAGATCATGATTTTATATATCCATATCCATATCCATATCCATATATATAATGTATATACACAACTTTTGTAAGTTACATGGGGAAGCTATGTGACAAATGGACCAATGAAAATGTGCCTCTTTTCCTTTTCCCTCCCTTTTAAGAATTGGAGCATATTGGAGTTATTCTAGTCAAATAAAAGTACTTCTTGAAAAATGAGCCCCTTTAAAGTACCAAGCATCTGCCATGTTAACTAAAACTCCAATTTTAATGATAGTAAGTTCAAATCTTCCCTCCAAGTAATTTCTTAGTTTAAATTTCATTATTGTGTGATTTTCTAGCTTCACTATCCATGATCCACTTCATATTCAATATTTGTTATATAAAGAGTGGGAGAAGAGTAAATTATCATTTCAGGACTTTTTTTCTTGAAATGTCATTTAAGTTTGAAAATATGTGGATTAACACAAAAAGGCAATTTCCCTGGTAGCTGGCCAAAGTCTCAGTTAAGTACAATATGCATCTTCTAGACCTTCAGAGAATAAAAGCCAGGAAAATTCAATGATTCCTCCAAAGTTTAGCGTAAAATTTCAAAAACTGCCTTGGAACAGGAAAAAAGGTAACGAGAGTCCAGTAAGGGAAAAACCTTTCTTCCTTCAGCTTGACAAAGGTCAAAGTCACAAAACAGAAAGAGCACTAGACTTGGAATCAGAAAACGTGCACTGGAATCTCGGCTAGCCTTGGGCAAGTCGCTTAAGCTTTCCAGGCTTCATTGAGTTTCTCCATCTGTAAAATGGAGATCACCGTTCATGCTCCTCTGACGCTTCTTTGTGTCGTGGAGGCAACTGTAGACTTTCAAAGGCTATGCTGGTGAACTGCAAAGCACTGAAATATTCTAAAAAGCTGGAAAGCTTCAAATGCAGCCTAAACAACAGACTGTTGTACAAAGACCAGCCTAGTAAACACATCACTAAGGACTGCTCAACAGCCCATTTTTTTGGCTACAGCAACTCAAAAACAGTCAAAACCTAAGGTGTGGACAACTTACATAGGTTGCAAGAGTCCCCTAAATGCCAAAATCACAGGTCTTTTCACATTTTATGCCTTCATACTTATACCATTTACTCCACAAAGTTGTAAGTTTCAAATATGCTAAAACCAAATTGTATCTGAACAATATCCATGACAAGCATTTTTCCAATTTCTGCTTCAACATCTCTCACGAGTAGGAATTCAATACCACTCAAGATATACCACTCCATTTGGGGACAGCTCTGTTACAAAGTCTTTCTTGACATCAAACCTCAATTTGCCTCCCTGTGACTTCCATCTAATACTCCTAGTTCTGCCCTCTAGTGTTAACCAGTTAACAAGTTTAATCCTACTATCATAACTGCTTTGGGTATGAATGAGACTGCTCTCATTCATGTAATACAATGGAAAGCAACCTCATTTAGAGTCACAAGACTTGCATTTTGCCTTGTAGTTTGGCCACATTCTTCTTGTGCAATTGGAGGCAAATCATTTCTCCTTTCGAGCATTCATTTCATCTGTCTGGGTCTCAATTTCCCCACCAAGAAAATAACCTCTGAGGGCTCTTCCAGTTCTAAATCTATGATACCTATGACCCAACCCACCTCCCATCAAGACTCCTTTTCTCCAGGCTAAACTTTCTCAGTTCCTTCAATCATTTCCTCATGAACTCAAGACTTTTGATCATCTTCATTGCTACCCTCCAGATGTTCTCAAATTCTCTCCTTTCTGTTATTGTTTAGTCATTTTCCAATCGACTCCAACTGTTTGTGACTCCATTTTGGGCTTCTCTTGGCAAAGATACTAGTGTGGTTTGCCATTTCCTTCTCCAGCTCATTTTACAGATGAGGAAACTTAGGTAAACAGGATTAAGTGACTTGCCCAGGGTCACACAGCTAGTAACTGTCTGAGACCAGATTTGAACTCAAGAAGATGAGTCTTCCTGACTCCAGGCCTAGCACTCTAGCCACTGCAACATCACCTAGCTGCCCTTGTTCGGAGGATTTTTATTCAAGCACATATTGGCCTTCAAAGTCCCTTTGGGATGATATGATTCAATGCACACTTTTTGAGAGGAACATTTCAGAAGCATTTCATCCCCAGGTCTTCATTTTTTACCCAGAACTTTATTGGTCCTTATCCCAAATAGAGTTGACTCATATCGAAATATGGATTTACATTTTTAGGAAAATATGTGCAGTCATGTGGTGACTTGGATAGAAATCATTTAAACAGCTTTCCTGCCCAAAATCACCTTAATAACATACCAAGTCAATATGTTCAGAGCTAAACGTCGTAGATCAGATGGCCTAACTGCTCCAGCAAGTCATAGTCACAGAAAACATTATATATGAAAGTAAGGACCCAAAGAAAATAACAAAATTACAGGATGTGATACAGAAGAGTCACTTGCTAAGGCCATGTCTATAACACGTTAATTCATGGAATGTGAAAGAGGTCAGTCATCTTAAATTGCACACTGGCCCAAGCCCTAATGGTCCAAAGATATATAATTTATGTGATACCATAATATCTCATTTGATCCTCTACCTGGTCGTAGCAACCAGGGCCAGAAAGAACTTTTGAGGCCATTCAAGGCTAAGACCCTTATTTTATAAATAAGGAAATTGAGACTCAGAGAGGTGAAGGGACTTAGACTTGCCCAAGGTCTAATGGGCAGAAAAAGTGGCAGGGCTAGGATTTGAACTCTTCAGACTCCAAGTCCAAAGCTGTTTCAATTCAATTTAATTCAACAAGCATTTACTAAGTTCCTATCATGTCCTAGGTACTGTGCTAAACATTGAGGATCCACAGGAAAAAAATAAGTAGTCCTCTTTTCTTTAAAAATATATATATGTATTTATTTAATATTTTATTTTTTCCCAAATACATGTAAAAACATTTTGAGTTTCAAATTCCTTTCCTCTCTCCCTTTGCTCCCCCACAAATTGAGAAGGCAAGTAATTTCATATAGGTCATACATGTGCAACCATACAAAACATATTTCCATATTAGTGATGTAAAAGAAAACACAGATCCCTCACCAAAAGGAACAAAAAAAAAATAAACGAAGTTTTAAAAAGTATGCTTCAATCTCCACTCAGTCTCCATCAGTTCTTTCTCTGGAGATGGATAGCATTTTTCATCATAAGTCCTTCAGAATTGTCTTGGATCATTGTACTGCTGATAATGGCTAAGTCATTCACGGTTGATCATCATACAATATTGTGGTTACTATGTACAATATTTTTCTGGATCTGCTCATTTCGTTTTGTGTCAGTTCATGTAAGTCTTTCCAAGTTTTCCTGAGAATATCTTGCTCATCATTTCTCCTAGTACAATATAATTCCATTAAATGATATACTACAACTTGTTCAGCCATTCCCCTCAATTTCTAATTCTTTGCCACCAAAAAAAAGAGCTGTTTTAAATATTTTTGTACACATAGATCCTTTTCCTTTTTGTTTTGAATCTCTTTGGGACACAGACCTAGTAGTCAAAAGGTATGCATGGTTTTATAGCCCTTTGGCCATAGCTCCAAATTGCTCTCCAGAATGGCTGAATCAGGTCATAACTCTATCAACAATGCATTACTGTCTCAATTTTCCCGCATCCCCTCTAACATTTGTCATTTTCTTTTTCTGTCACGTTAGCTAATCTGATAGGTGTTGTTTTAATTTGCATTTCTCTAACCAATAGTGATTTAGAGCATTTTTTCATATGACTATAGATAGCATTGATTACTTCATCTGAAAACTGCCTATCTTTTGACCATTTGTCATTTGGGGTATGGCTCTTATTTTTATAAATTGGACTCAGTCCTCTATATACTTGAGAAATGAGGCCTTTAGCAGAGAAACTTGCTGTAAATTTTTTTCACAGTTATGAGTACTGGGTATTTCTCTTCATCCTATTTCGCCCCTATCTATCATACTCTCAAAGTCTTGTACCCCGTGCCAGAAAAGAGACCCTATAATCTCCTTCTGACAAGTTGTTCGAACCCCTTACCATCTGTGTGCTGAGAGCTCCAGAAGCCACTACTGCAGATTCAGTTGCCCCCAAGGCCTGTTGCTGGCTTGCTAAGGTAGGACTTATTTCAGTCTTGCCCAGGCGTTGCCTGATCTAGACTGCACTCCACTCTTAACCTGATGTGACAGTCTTTTCCTGCTGAACGTTTAAGTTTTCTTGAGCTGAAAAAATGTTTCACTCCATTCTCGTGTATGTTCTATCACACCAGATTTCATTTGGAGATGTTATTTGAAGTTGTTTAGAGAGAAATTTGCAAGAGCTCAGGCAGTCCCTGCCTTTTTTCTCCATCTTGCCTCAACCTCCAGTAGTTCCCTTTTCTCTAGGAGTTTGCATTCTAATTAGGTGGGGGTGAGGGTATGACACACAAACAGATAAGAAAATACAAGGTAATTTAAAGCAAGAGAGGAAGCACTAAAAAAGATAAGAAGGGTTAGATAAGGTTGCCCCTAGCAGCTAGCACATGAGAGTAGCTGGCCACTAGTATCCCCGTTTTACAAATAAAAAACACTGAATCAGAGAAGCTTAATGACTTCTCTAAGTTTCCCCACTTAGTGAGTGAACAAGCTGAATCTAGACCTAAGTGCCCTGACTCCCAAGTCCATGTTCTTTCCATGTTCCTATCTGGCCTTCCACTAACAAGGAACCACAGTCTTTTCACTTTGGTTTTATATCTTCTCTCATATCAAGAGTAACTAAAATCACCGAAAAATGAAGGTTAGTATCTTCTCCTTCCCTGGGCCTCAGTCTTCTCACCTGTAAAATGAGGACTTTGGAATAGATGACCTCTGAGGTCTGTGCCAGTTCTAATATTCTATGGCTTGAACCTAAGTGCCACCACTTGTCAGCAAAGCAATACTTCTCCCAAGGCCACATGAGTCCTGTTTCATCTCCTCGGCCATAGAAAAGCTGAAAGCTCTGTCTCATACCAAAGCGTACAAAGGATAGCAGGACAAAGGAAAGGCAATTATAAAAGGATGGCAATGGTGTAAATTCAATCCTGAATTATAACTAGATCCTTATTTAATGAGTAAAATAATGTATGACTCACTCAAAAATAAGGGAGAAAAATCCTTTTTTTTGGAAGCAGAGAAGAGATTTGTTCCCATAAGAACTTAAAACAAATGAAACTGGGCCAATGAACATAAATGAAGAAATTAAATTCTGACTAAAGAAGTATATACCCTATGGTATATTTTAGCAAACCATTATTTTCTTACACTTGTTCCCTAAAGCAAGTGCATCACAAAAGATATAATTTCATAAACAAAATGATAAAAATATTTAAAACAAAGGCTTCAGGATAACCTAATTAAACATCAGACAGAAGGACTCACTTTGGCCATTCACTAGTCTAGGAACTGGGCCATTCCTTGTAGGGATTCACTCATCTTTGGAGAGAACACTAAGACTCAGACTCCAGTAGGCTAAGGAAAGAGGACTTAGAGAGCAGAGATATCCGTAACCTTGAGGAAAGGCCTTGAAAAGTGAGATTTTTCCTCCACAAATTACTTTGGAACTGGGAATTCCTCAAATACAGTGAAGAGAAAATAGAACTATTAATCAGAGACTGACAGCATATATTTCACCCAGGATTTAACAGAAGAACAGACAGGGGCCACCCAGCTGGGCTGTTCTAAGTGACCTTGCAATTACACAGCTATCTTGCTGGAAAGAAATTCTCTCTAAAAAGCCACCTTTCCAAACATAAGTATATTCACAAAGAGAAGTCTAAATTCAAAAAAAGTGGCCACATATGAGCAGTGGGTTTTAGAATGGGTCAAAAAATCCAGTTCAATATGAAGTTGGACCACAGTACCTGAAGCCATTAGCAACTACCAGAAAACTCCCTAGAATGATGCTAGAAACATCTGGCCTAATTAGGTTAATAACATGAACTTAAGTGACAGCCATTAGTCATGGCAAGAAAGTTTTTGAATGGGCTGCAGGGGTTCACATAAAGTCAATGGTACAAAGAAAGCAACAGTGAACATTTTAGTAAATATGGTGGGAATGTAAGGTCCAATTCCGCAGAGGGTGATTAGGATAGCCATTTCAAAGTGACTTATGAGTGGGATTAAAACCTAAATTATTATGCTTAGGGCTTACCAGGTTTGAAAAGAGTTTCTATACTTTCTCTCCTTTCTTTGGTAAATGTCTATACCAACATGTTAAAAAAATCCTCCTCATTATTCTCTTGTCACTTAATTGGCTTCTACAAGCATTTATTAAGCAGTTACTATGTGTAGGCACTGGCGGACAAAGACAAAAACAGAACAAGCCCTCCATTCTACTAGGGGATACAATGTATACACAGGTAAGTATATACATGATCATCTGAGAAGGAGGAAGAAAGCAGGAAAAACTATGGAGATCAGGAAACGCTTCCCAATCAAGGTGGTACATGAGCTGATACTTGAAGGAAACTTAGGATTCTAGGAGGAAGATGGGAAGATAAATGCATTCCAGATGTTCAAAGGTGGGAAATGGAATGTTATACGTGGGGAACAGCACAGTAGGCCAATTTAACCAGAATGAAGTATGTGAAGGGGATTCCTATCAAACAAGAATGAAGAGAATGAATAAATGAAGTATTTATTAGATGTTTACCAGGTTCAGCATACTGTGCTAAGCACTGGACATACACATAAGACACTAAAAATTCACCCACAGCTGCCCTAAAGTAATAAAAATGACCATTTTGGCCTTCAGCCTTTCTCCCTTTCTCAGCCCACCTTTCTATGAAGTCACCAATGAGCAGCAAAATAGCCCCAAAGCAAATAGCATATGGGAGAAGGGAAAAAAGCCTTAGCAAGCCATTAACCTGGTAATTCAGCCTAAATGTCAATAGCAACTGATATGCATAGGTGGCAAAGTGCTATCACACATTGTCATTTGATACTCAACCATTCTTTGAGGTAGGCAGGGCAGGGGGTTATGGATTCTATTTGACAGATGAAGAAACTGAGATGAAAAATGTTTAAGGGGTAGGATTGTTGTCATACTGCTAATAACTGGTGGGATTAGAAGGAAAATCAGGTTCTATGGTCTTTACCTAACACAGCTATGACTCTTGTGGGTTACAAGCTTCAGGTGGCCTGAGGCCTTGGATAGTCATCTTCTATTTGCAAAAATGAGAAGGAAAATTAAATTTATTCTGCAACAGAATCTCTCTTCAAATTGTACATAATGCCCAAACCAAGGATTACTGCTGAAATGCTGGGCCCAGGGGTCAAAGAGAAAGAAAGTTGTATAGTGCATATAAATGGAATTACATTCTAAAATAACATTATTCTCAATATGATGATAAAGACTCAAAGTTTCTTTCGTTCCTGTGTTCCTAAAAAATTCTTACTTGGATTACATTTGAACCTTGATACAAAATTTCCTTTAAAAACATCACAAAAGACCTTTGTTTTATATTGTTTTGTTTTCTTTCTCATGGTTTCACCCATGCATTGTAATTCTTCTGTGCAACATGACTAATGTGAAAATGTGTCTAATAGGAATGTGTGTGTAGAGCCCATATCAGATTGCATGCTGTATTGGGAAGGGAGGGCAGAAAATTTAAAACTTATGGAAGTAAATGTTGAAAACTGAAAATAAATAAATTAAATATAAAAAAATAAAAACATTGCAAAAGTCACCAATTGGCCAGCCAGCACTGACCTTCTATGGACTTGGGTTTATGTTTGGGGAGGGTACTTTCCAGTTATACTCCATGTATAACTGGAGCCCTCACCCTAGAGTGAAACTGTGGACTCCTACAATCTACATGAGTTTAGATATTCGGTTATTACATGCTTTCCTTGACCTTCAGGCTCATTCTCATGTAAGAAAAGGGCAGGATCAACAATGCTTCCAAAGTCAAGTATAAATGCTTTGTTAGTTACCCGATGCTTTGGACAATCTACTCTATTAGCTGGGAAAATTAAGCAATAAATAAGATGGAAAGCCCCAAATTTTGCCCAATATAAAAATTTACAAACACTAGAAACATGTTTATATTCTATATTTTGTCAAAAGCTTGAGAACTTATTATGCCATTTATACCAAAAAATGAGATAAACACATTGAAGGCTGGCACAAAGACAGAATGAGCATAATTGTTTGTCACAATATGTAGAGCATGAGACTTGCATTCAAGAAGTCCTGGATTCCAATCCTGCTTCTGACACTCCCTAGCTATGTGACCCTGGGCAAGTCACTGAATCTCTCTAGTCCTCAGTTTCCTCATTATCAAAACTGAGATAACAATACCTGTAGTACCTAAAGCCGATTCTTCCTACCCACCCCCCAGCCCCTAGTCACTGCCAATGTCTGGATGTAGGTGTGATGACAAAGTGTTCAGTGTAGTTAGGAGTAAGGAATACCTGGGACAGTCGAAGGCTCATCCTAGCACTGATGTTGCTTGATTCAGAACAAATAGGTTCCCAAGATTGTACTCCCAGTTATTACTGCTTTTGAGGCAAATTATCCCTAGTTTTATGCCTACATTGAAATGTGACATTTTTGCCTTCCCTTGGAGAGCCATGTGAATGCTCTGATTTTTTTCTCCGTCAGATTCGGGTGGCATGTGATACTTACATAATTGTCTATGGTGTGTTTCACTTGGGTCTAATTCTTTGATCTTATTTATTTCTGATATTTTATAAGAAAATGCTTATGAAATCTTCAGGCTGGAAAGAGGACTGATGGGAAAGCTGCAGGGCATACACCCAACAGCTCTCTGTACAAGAAAACATAAAATTCTCTCGAACCCACAACCCAGCATAAGGACAAAAAAAGAGTTCCAAGGAGATGCTTCTCTCACATCGAAAAGAAACAACCTGAAGCAAAAATCTGTTCGGAAAGCAAAGAAACTTACCTAGAATTATCTATTCATTGGAAACATATTGCAAATGCTAGGAGTGCCACAAAAATTGGATGTTTCTCAGATAAATATTGAAGAAATATTTTCCCCACAGTCTGGGTTACATTTACTATCCTCTTCTTCATTGATTACTTTGTGTTTTTTTAAGATATGTAAGAATTCAGAGTCAAGAGCTTCGAAGGACGTGGTACAGTGGAGAGAGGACTGAGTTTGCATCTCACATATGTTGCAAACTGGGTGGCCATGGGCAAATCACTTAACCTCTCTGATTTTCAGTTTCCTCTTCCATAACAAATGACGGAAGTGGGATAGATGTTGCCTAAGGTTCCTGTGGTTCCTAGGTTGCTACTACAAAAGTGAGGAGGTTGGGCATTTTGACTAAAAGTCCTCAATTTTCCTAGGACATTTTCTCTAGATCCTTCCTTTGCCTCCTTGACTCGATGCCTTGTGTCATACTTACTTACTTATGCTCTGATCTTTTCTCCTTCAGATTCAGATGGCTACTCAGAGACTGTAAGTTCCCTGAGGACAGAGACTGTGATATTTATTTTTGATACCCACTACCTATCCTAAAGCCTTGCATATGGTAAGCATTTAGTAAATGTTTGCTGAACTGGATTTGTTGAGTTGCAAAGTCCCAGTTGGACTGTGAGAATGGGAGGCATGGTGGGATAGTGGGAAATGAATTTGGAGTCAGAGGCCCCAGGCTCTGGTAGCCATGACACTCTGGGGATGTGATCTTAGCTCTCCCTCAGTTCTGTCATGTGTAAAATGTAGGAGCTGAATCAGATGGCTGCAGAGGTTCCTTCCACCTCTATCTATGATTTTTACAATCCCAGCATACTACTTTAAGACCTTGGGCAAATCAATTCACCCTTCGAGCCCTTAGTTTCTTTCTCTGAACTGAAGGTATTGCAAAAGGAGATCTCCAAGGACTCTTCTGACCCTAAATCCAAGATCCTATGAAATGCTGGGTCACTCTGGACGTGAAACCAGCTCTCTCTCCACTATGGCACACTTCCTCTGACATTACCTATTACAGAGTCAATGACTTGAAATGCTTCGGCAAGAAGGGCCAATTTGGAATCAGTCCTTGATAAAGTCATTTCCCCCTCTCCCTACAAACATGAGTTCCCAAGGTATAAAATCAGTTGTCAAATGACTCAATGGTATGGTCAGCCCAAACAAATGGAAAGCTCATAGCTACCAATCTTAGGCCAGAGGAAGAGAATTGGGAAATGGCTCTCCAACATTTTAAAACTAAATTAGGATCAAATAATCAGTATCCCTAGGACTTGGTCTATTGCCTGGCACATAACAAGTACTTAATTAAATGATTAGTGATTGGTTATATCACTTGTAATGTATTCAGACATTACTGAAATGTTGAACACATAGGTTGCTTACAGGTTTTTACAGTTCCAAATAAAGACCTTTTTATAATATTCTTAAGATAAACTCCTAGCAATGGAATTATGGGGTCTAAAGGCATGAGCAGATTTGGGGCATAAAATTTGTATTTGAGATTCGTATTTTTCAAGCATTCGTAACAGGTTACTGTGACACTGAAAACTGTTGCCACTACTACAAACATTGACTTCTTAATCATTTGGGAAATCTTTTGTGTCATTCTTCTGGGTATGAAGTCATATACTATTTGTCTTGATTTGCATTTTCCAATTATTAGGAAATTTGAGTAGTTTTTCTTATGCTTATTAAGAATTTATGGTTACTATTTCTTGTCTTCTCAGTGGGTGGGGGAAGGGTGGCAGGAGGGAAAGCATTTGGAACTGCAAATAAACAAATAAATATTTTTTTAAAAATTTATGGTTACTATTTTTAAAACAGTCAGTTCATAAGTTCTAGAAATTGCTTCATTTAATTCAAGTTAATTCAACAAACATTTATTGAGCACAAACTATGTGCCAAGCATTGTTCTAGGTTCTGGGGATACAAACATAATAACAGAGCAGTGCTTGACCTCAAGAAGCTTACATTCTAAACATACTCAACAAGCATTTATTAAACTCCTACTATGTACCAGGTACTGTGCTAAAATGGTAGGGATAGCTTTCAAGGAGCGTATAGCCTAATGGGCTATACAACATGCAAACAATTATGCACAGCCAAGATATAGGCAAGATAAATTGGAGATGATCTCAAAGGGGAGGTACTGGGATTAAGGGTTCCTAGGAAAGGTTTCTTGTTGAAGGTCGGCCTTTAACTGAGATGTAAAAGAAGCCACAGAAGCTAGGAGATAAAGATGCACTCCAGGCATGGAGGACAACCACTGAGACAGCAAGGAAGCCCATGTCACTGTATTGTACAGCTAGATTAGGGAAGTAAGGTGTAAGAAGACTAGAAAGATAGGAGGAAGCAGTTTGTGAAAGGCTTTGAACACCAAATAAATGATTTCATATTTGAACCTAAAGGTGATAGGGAGCCCACTATTGAAATAGGGGGAGTGCCATCATCCGACTTGTGCTTTGGAAAGAGAAATTCAGCAGCCAAGTGGAAGACAAACTGGAATGGGGAGAGATGTTAGGCAGGGAGACTAACCAAAAGTCTATTGTAATAGTCCAGGCATGAGGTGGTAAGGGCCTGCACCAAGGTGATGGCAGTGTCGGAGGAGAGAAAGGGACATATATGAAAGATGTTACAAATGGAGAATTGACAGGTCTTGCCAAGAGATTTGGATATGGTAGGTGGTTTCAAGAGGGTGAAAAGTCAAAGATGTCACACAGTTTGCAAATCTAGGTGGCTGGAAGGATGATGGTGCTCCTGACAGTATTAGAAAGTTAGGAAGAAGGACAGGCTCATGGTAGAAAGGGAATGAGTTCAGTTTTTGTCATGCCGAATTCAAGGTGCCTACAGGACATCCAATTCAAGATTTCTAATAGGCAATTGGAGATGTGACATTATAGGTCAGGAGAGAGGTTAGGGCCGAATAAGTAGATAAGGGAATCATTAGCAAAGAGATGGTAATTGGACCCATGGGAGCCAAAGAGATCACCAAGGAAAACAGTACAGAGGGAAAAGAGAAAAGAGCCAAATACAGAGCCTTGGGGGAGGTAAGTGCAATAGTGTGACCAGGTGAAACTTCAGTAAAGTGGAAATTCCTGAGGGATGAAAAGAAAGAGATGTTGAAATAAAGTAGAAGTCTTTTTAATTTAAAGAGAAGCATCCTACTCTGTGAAAGACATCTTGTTACTTCACACATATAATCAATGTCAAATTGCTTGCCTTCTCAAAGAGGTAGAGAGAATTTGAAACTCAAAAATTTTTTAAATTGTTAAAATTTTCACACATAATTGGGAAATATTTAACTAAACATTTTTTTAAAAAAAAGAGGTCTGAGGATTGAATAGCTCCAATGTTTATGAAAATGCCAAAAAAAGACAATGAATTTCCCTTTAGAGCACACCTCCATTCATCTTTGTCTCTAACCACAAATCTGTAGAAGACCCCAAAAGGAGCCTGAGAAGTATAACTGGCTGAATTGGGACTGATCACCATAAGCCAAGGACAAATCCCTGATGTAGGGAACTGGCTCAGAACCAGGAAGTTCTGTCAAACTGGAGAGGTTAGACTTCTCGAAATTCCTGCCAACAAGTGGCAAACCTCAGAGTTTATACTCTGAGGGGATCAAAGAAAGAGCCTTCTGCTAATCTTGAGATCTTGCCCTAGCTGAAAGAATACAGTAGCCCTCTAGCTGAAAAGAATTCAGTACCACCCAGCTAAGTAAGCAGTTGAAGGTGGTGAAAGACTGAAATTGCCCATAAAAGAGCTCAGGGAGCCTAGTAGATAGATCTGTTCAGCAGACATGCTATAACCTGAGAAGAGCCTAATGCCAGAGCAATCAACCCAATGCAGCAGCTGAGCCCAGTGAGGAGCCAGCAAGTAGCCAAGCAGTATGTTTAACCCATCCTTTGGTTGTTCATGCTTTGTTTTCAAAGAGGATCAGTAACATCACAGGGGGACATCTTGACACGAGCGTGTGACTTAAATGAGGCAGAGTTGTACAAAGTCATCAGTCTCACTCTCTCCCATCATAGCAGAAGATTGGCCTACCCACCAAGATGCTGCATCCTATGAGGAGCAAGCTCAGCTAAGGTGCTCACCTATAGAGATGTAAAGTCTTACCAAGAGCCAGTCCAGCTGGGCAGCAGGATGATTAGCCTGCCCCTCAGGAAACTGCATGAGGAGGTTACAAAGAATGAAAGAACATTGAGGCCCTCGCAATTCCAGAATTAAGCTGCCTTGGTTATCTGTGCTTCCTAGACCTGTGCCTCACTGTGCCTCACTACTACTGTACTTTAAGTTTGTGCCCATTCTTCTCCCCATGGATCTCTGTAGGCATTTGTGAGAGGATACACTCCAGCTGGGGGAGAAGAAGGAGTAAGAAATGCTTTGTAACTACTCTTCTTGCAATCCCATTTGAATAAATTCCTTTTCTAAGAAAATAAATCTTCTGGCCCTATGTTTAGGAGAAGCATATTTGTAGGGGCTCATGAGCTTCAGATAGGGAGGACAGACATCTATAAGGTTACCCCTAGAATTCTGAAAGTAGTGGCAACCACCTCTCTGGGGACCCAACCTGACAGTGTTGATGCATATTGGGGGGGGGAGGGTCTAGAGAAGGTAATACATAAGTAAATACAAGATAATTTGAGAAGGAAGTACTAACCACTGGAGAGATGACGAAAAGTTTCATAAAGGATGTGGAAGCTGAACTGACCGTGAAGGCAGATGTGAATTTTAAGAGGTAGAAATGAGGAAAATCATTCCAAGAATTGGGAACAACTTGTGAGAAGGGAGATAAACAGAAGAAATGCTGTATCTAAGGAAAAGCTGGTAGGCTAGTTCATGTACTAGTAAGCTACAGGGGAGGAGAACCTGAGGCCTTGAGGCTGCATGTGGCCCTCTAGGTCCTCAAGTGTTCCCTTGGACTGAATCCAAACTTCACAGAACAAAGCTTCTTAATAAAAGGATTTGTTCTGTAAAACTTGGACTTGGTCAAAAAGCTACACCCAAAGACCTAGAAGGCCACGTGTGGCCTCGAGGCTGAAGGTTCCCCATCCTTGCTAGTACATTAAAGGAGCTAATATGAAATAAGTCTAGAAAGGTAACCTACAACCAGATTATCAAAGGCTTCAGATACCAGATGTAAGGATGTGTATTTGATTCTAGCAGCGACAGGGAACCACTGAAGATTCTTGAACATGAGAGTGGCATGGTCAAACTTGTGATTTGGAGAAGTAGGCCGAAGTAGGGAGTCCAAACAGTAGGGCATTTCAAAAAGCTAGATGAAAGGTGATGAGGGTCTGAATTGTGGTAGTAACCCTGTGAGTCAAGAAAAGAGCAGGACTGAGAGAGATGTGAGAAAAATTATCCACCAGACCTAGCAACTGATTGGACATGAGAGATGAAGGAGGGGGAAGAGTCCTGCGTGAAACGACAGAGCAAAGTTAGCAGAGACAGAACAAGCCGCATTGTTGCAAGAATTTCAGGGTCCTTGCTAGCCACTGCATAAATAAGCCAGCACTGGATACAGACAGATAGACTACAATTCATTTCTCCATTCAAGAGTGTGACACCATCAGTAGGTAGTGGACATGTCTGTTTCCCAATTCGTCACATGACACACTGCCTGAGGACCCTACAGAGAATGAAAGAACACTGAAGCTCTGCAGTTCCTTCGGGTCATCCGTGTTTCCCAGACATGAGCCTGATGAGAATATGTCATATGTACAATATATATGATAGATTCTTCCTGAGCTCTGTTTACAAAGTAGTTTAGGATAAGATCAGGTAGGGTACACTGCCAGGAAAAAGGATTTTTTAAAAGAGTTCTTTATAATGAGAAAGAGGATGTTTAAATTGTTACAAAGAAAAGAATGAGTCCTTAGCACAGTCTCACCTCAGACCAAAGCAACAAGGATCTTCTTTAACAGTCAGTTAGTTAATTAGCATTTGCTAAGCTCCTACTACACTGACTTATTAGATAGGATAAAGAGAAAAGGGTGAGTTTTCTTTTGTAATAGAGGGAATGGAGGTTCCTAAGGAGACCTCAGTTCACTTCAAAGAGGCACTCCATCAAGAGGCCAAGAAAGATAACAGCAAATATAGGACAAAATGGAATCAGGAATGTTCTCCCCAAATCCACTTTAAACAGCATGAAAACCACAATAATAATAAAGGTAAACAATGTTCAAAGATTTCAGAGCTCTGACCAATTCAGTGACCAAGTGAGATTTCAGAGGACTTACAAAGAAGTATGCCTCCTGACTTTCATCACAGAGGAAGACGGTGACAAAATGAGGCATACATTGTCAGACATGGGCGATTCATTGATTTGTTTCAATTAATTGTTCATTGCTACAAAAGAGAGTTCTGGCGGGGAGGGGGAAGGGGCAGAGGTTACTGGGAGTTTCTTCCCAACACAAACCATCAATTGTTTCATATATTTAAATACTGCTTTACTTTGAAATTTGGTTCGGCAAGTCCCTGCCTTTATCATTTCCTTTTTTCATAATTCTTCTTGATTTTTTCCTGTCTTATTTTGAATGTTCATTTTAAGACTTTGTCTAATACTACTAAATAGCTACTAGTTGTAATCTCCAAAGAATTTAAGTGTTGGCCACTCAAAAAGCAAAACATACATGGTAAGTATGACAAAGCTGCAACTTACTGCAAATGCAAAATCATGCAGGAGAAGCAGAATAAAGGATGTTGCCAGAGAAATATATGACCATATAGTCAAATAGTAAGATCAAGGGATAACTTATGGACAACTTTCGAGTTCCATTGGCACTTTCAAGTGGACTTAAGGAAGGCACCCAGCATGCTGGATGGGCCCTCAGTGACAAGAATAGGGAGAAGACATGGGCAAATTATACAAGATGCATAGTCATGGATGAATTGCACCCAGCATCATTTGAGGGAGTAACATCAGTTGGGACAGCTAGGTGGCACAGTGCATAGAGCACTAAGCTTGGAAGCAGAAAGACTCATCTTCATGAGTTCAAATCTGGCCTCAGAAATGTACTAGCTGTGTGACCATAGACAAGTCACTTCACCCTGTTTGCCCCAGTTTCCTCATCTGTAAAATGAGCTGAAGAAGGAAATGGCAAACCATTCCAATATCTCTGCCAACAAAACCCCAAATGGGGTCAGGAAGAGTCTGAAATGACACACCAACAACAACAACAAAACCAACCACAAACCCTCATCAATGAGGTCATGAATCTATCCAAGTAGCCACATTTTGGCAGCACTCAGCCTGGTTATAATAACTAATTATAGCCTCCAAAGTAGGATTAACCCAAGGTATCACTCTGAAAGAAGTGAAATTTACATCTGTCACACAAACCTCTCAGTGTGGTTTTGTGATTTCTTCTAGTCCTTTTCAGCAGCATACAAGCAGGAACAAAGGAGACAGCTGGTGGTAGTAATCCAGGCAAGGTATTTTCAGTGGAAAGGACAGGATTTGATATCAGAGGAAAGTATAAAGTTGAACTAGTTCCCAAATGGGGTACAGTTTGGGAATGAAGGAGAGTATAGACAGAGTGGGGATTATGGACTGGGAAAGGATTGAGGCATATAAGGACTGGAGGTCACAATGGGGATGAAATGTAAGCTCAGGAGTAAGGCAAAGGATAAGACAGAATGATTATAGCTTATGACTGGATAAAGGAATTTCAGAGTTCTTGAAAGAAGAAGTGAACACTTGTGGATACAGTAAGATCAAGTATGTTATCATTCCATTCGTGTAGCTGAGCTAGAGCAGCAGAGGAGATCATGAGAGGTGAGTAGAGAGAACTGGGAAGTTGCAGTACTTCAGGGAACAAATATATATGTTGAAATCCCTTGGTATGGAGGCAGGAGTCAAGCACTAGATTCATCAAGGTATGATGGAGAATGATGCGGTGGTCAGTATCTAAGGTCCACAAGGATATGAATTGGGTAACAAATTTAAAAGGAGTGAAATTCAGGAGAGAGTCTCCCTCTTCATTCCTCCCCTGAATTGTAGTCTTGGTGGACCTTCCAAGATGAAAAATCAAATAATCTGGTCACTAAATCCAGATTAGTATCCTAACAGGAGCCTCATAGGATCATAGATTTAAACCTAGAAGTGGTTATCTAGTCTGGCACTTCTTCAACTGTGGGTTGTGACCCCATACAGGGTCACGAAAAATTTGGCAACAGTAAAAGGTTTCTGAACATGCAACGACTAAAAATTAATTAAAAATCAAATGTGTAATGAATCTGAGGTTTCTGGCAGTACCTGCCCTTGTTACAACAACTTCACTGCAGCCTTGGCTCTGAACACAAAGCACGCACACGTTGCACTGCAATGCCCTCAGGCCGTGGAATGCCAACCAAAGCTGCTGAAACTCGAAAAGGGGTCACGAGTAGAAAAAGTTTAAGAAGCCCTGATCTAGTCCAAACTCCCAAATGTTATAGATGAGGAAGAAGAAGCTGAGATGGATGAAATGACTTGTCTAATGCCCCATGCAGAGTATTTGGACCCCTAATGCCCTCCCTCCCCTCAGGTAACAATGACCTTCTAGAGAAAGTGCCCACTACTTTCTTACCTAGGGGTTGACTCTGAATGATGGGAATTACAGGCCAAGTATGATAGGAATTACAGACCAAGTAAAAGGACAGAGAATTACTTTGGAAGCCCAAAAGGGGAGCTTCCTATTGAAAAGCACCTTCGGGGTCCTCCAAATTGCATTTTAGAACCACCCTGCTCTAAAACTGTATTTGGTGGGCATTCGGTAGCAATCCTTAGCTCACTGTTTCAAGCAATAGATATTGGCTCATTAATATACTGCTGTCCTAAGGAGCTATTTTCTTTTATGGCTTTCCATTGTCAAGGCTCTCTGACTAACCTGGCAAAATGAAATATCACTAATTAACCTCAGGAACGACATATCGACACCTATAATCTTTTGAGGCATCATGTGCTTGCTGTTCATCTTAGTTTGTAAGGCATTTACTTGAAGACATTCTGACACTCTGGGACTTTTAAAGTCAAATAAATAATTACTCAATTTCCTCCTGAGCTTTGATGAAATGTCAAAATCATTATCAAAATTGATCAAAATTGCACAAGGGATTTTTCTGTAGCCCACTGCATTATCAATATATATATAGCTCTTAATCAAACACTGCACAGATGACACAAGTAGAATCTTTTGGCTAAGTTCAGATTTTAATTATAAGAGGTAAGACACAAAGTCATCCACAGACTGTTAATTCTTGTTTTGATTTATAAAGAAAATTATTTTAACGAATAATTTGTTTTGACTTCGAGCTAATTTTGAAGACACAGTAAGTAGTAATTTTTTGGATGGAAGAAATCCCCCATCAACCTTCTTTCCAGGTTGTTGGGCAAATACAAAAAAAATGGAATTGGATTTGTGGTCAGAGGACCTGGAATTCGGTCCTGCCTCTGCCACTTACTATTGCTATGATCTTGGGAAAGTCACTTCACTTTGATGAGTTTCTCCATCTACTCTGTAAAATGAAGGGGCTGGATCAGATCACGGGTTATTAACCTTTTATTGTGTCATAGACCCCTTAATCAGTCTGGTGAAACCTATGACCCTGTCTCTGTGAATAATATTTTAAAATGCATACAATATAATACATAGAATTACAAAGATTTATTTATATTGAAATACAGTTATCAAAATTAATTTAATGAATTAACTTTAAAGACAAATTCACAGGCCCTCTGAAATCTCTCTGGACTAGATGGTCCCTAAGGTTCTTACTAGCTCTAAAACTGTGACGCTATATTGTACCCCTTTCTTTGCCCTCACATGCCTTCTGTACTTGTACAAAGGCTATGAAGAAAATGGAGGGAAAGGGAGCAGAGAATCATTAAGAGCCAACTGTTGATAAGAGGGGAAAATACAATTCAGGGATTACTGTACTAGGATTTTTGGCAGCCAAAAGTACTACTGCAATTACAGGCTGCAATTATGTGAGGTATGGCTTTCAGGAATCAGGTGTATTCAATCCTTGTCAGACTGCATCCAGAATATGGGGTGAAGTTCTGGAGGCCCCAGTTTCAGAAGGATACCAATAAACCAAAAAGCATCTAGAAGAGAACAACTATTATGGAGAAGAGCCTTGAATGTAGACCATGAGGATCGGTTGAATGAATAGAGTATATTTTGTCTGGAGAAGAGAAGACTTAGGGAAGACATGATAACTATCTTCAAGCACCTAAACCACCATTATGGGGAACAGAGATTAGACTTACTCTGCTTGGCTCCAGAGGGCAGAACCAGGAACAACTAACAGAAATTGTGAAGATTCCAATTTAGGCTTAGTATCAGGAAAAATTTCTTGACAATGAGACCTATCAAAGTAGAATGGAGAGACTTGGGAAGGTGTGGGCTGACCCCCTTTAAAGGTCTTCAAGCTAAAGCTAGACAACCACTTACTCAGGCATGAATTGGACTAGATCGCAACTGAGGTCTCTTCCAACTCTAAAATTTGTAATTGTTACTTTGGGAGGTTTCCACCCAGTGAATAGTTCTCTAGATCATAGATGCAATGTACTGCCAACACTAAAAGAAAAAAAAACAATTCTGTCAGTCAAATTCCTTTCAACAACCAAAGCTGAATTAATTTTTAATAAAGTATCCCTCTTGTAGCAAGAAGATTATAAAGGATAAACTTTGCACTTAGGTGGACCATAATTTAATTGGTGAGAGGACTCTCTCCAGTGATGCAGGTTGTAACCCCTTCGTGTTTTCTCCCTCCTGTAGAATTCATGTATCTCCCCTACTAAATCCTATGTTGATAATTTGCCTAACATATAGGAGATATTCCTCTGGTTCTTTTATTATTTTGGGAAATAAATGCATTACCTGGGCTAGCCTCCTGACTCTCATTCCTCATTCTTGCTACATGACCAATCTATTTCCTATGATGTAATATATAATGTGTGCATGCAGACATATACACATGTATATATTCCATATATATGGGATATATGTTTTCCATGAGTATGTGTAAATACATACATGTGTACACACACACACACACACACACACACACACATATTATATATATATATATATATATATATATATATATATATATAATATGTGTGTGTATCATGGCATTGTATATATAATGTTATTCACGCTCCTCATGTACAACTATAACAGGATGCTGACAACGTCTGCTGGCAGACAGAAACTTCAAATGCCCCACTACTTGAGCCCCTGGGGAGTGACTCTACCATTATGATAGACTGAGACCCTGTAATTGACAAATTAGTCATCTCTCATTCTTGTGGGGTTGGGTGGACTCCCTCTTGAGAGAGAGGAGGGAGAACCAAGAATGTGGTGCTAGAGGTGAGTGTAGCAGAAGGTGTGAGTAGGCTGAGGGGGACCTTTTGAGGGACACAGCCACCACCAGCAGCATCTGGGCCAAATATGAGAGCAGACAGCCCTGGGGCAAGAATGTAAGCTGTCATAGTCTCTGGAATGAGCTAAATCTGGAACACCAAGCCAAACATTGTACCATTCCAAGCAGAAGCCACATAGGTCAGACAAAGAATTTCTCAACCCATTCATGTTGCTGAGATCAAAACTGAAGATTCCTCACTTTTCCCTGTCCTTTGCTTTCTTACCACTCTCTAGCTTTCTCATGAAAGTGATGAGTCTGTTGCTCAGTCTCTGTTTCTTAAGTATCTGTTTTGCTTTCTGCTTCAATATTGTTTTAAAGCCAGAATCTCTAAGATGAACAATTGCATTGCTGATGTATATTTTTCATTAGTCAAAGGCAACACAGAGAAATTGGAAGAAGCATCAAAAACTAGAAGGAAGGAAAGACAGAAAGAGAGGGAGGGAAGGAAGGAGAGAGAGACAAACAGAAGGGGAGGGAAAAGAAGAGAGAGAGAGGGAAAGACAGAGAGAGAGAACAAAAGAAAATTATTGAATCGTATTTTTATAGCTTTCCAGAACAGAGGACTTGGAAAATGAGTCCTCTGTACTAGTGAGAGAAATTATTACAAGTGAGCAGGGAATGGTGTGGAAGGTGGCCTTCTCAATCGCTTCCTCTTCTCATTTTTCCTTTCTCAAGGTGGCTTGAAAGGAAAACTAAGCCATGCTCAAGGGGACAGAGTTGAAGGACTCATTATGGAAAATCATACCCAAAGGGAAGGACATAGTGAGTGACTAGGAAGAAGTGTCCTGATCTATACAAAGGTGGAGGGTCAGAAAGAAGGAATAACTAGCCCTCTCCTCCACAGTCCCCCCCCCATCAGCTATACCTCTGCACAGCTAGACAAGCAGTCATTGGTAAAATGCTGCATCCTACAATCATTTGTATGTCTTTTCACTGTGCTGTTGACTTTTTGTCATTTTAGTTCTTCCAAGATCGTGATGTTACAAGTTATACTCCCTCTAGATTCATTCCTCCATTTGGCACTGGCACTGTCAAGTCGCATCACCAGAGGGGTAATTGCTACCTTAGCTTCTAGGGGTAACACATGCAAGCTGTAGTTCATAAGACCCCACTAATGTGCTTCCTCTTACCAATCAGCCAGTAGAATATTTAGAGAAGGCATTTACTCAAATGGCATAGCAAGGACAGTAGTGACAAAGGATTTTCCTCAAAAATCTTGGGGCAAATTCCCCCCAAAAGACACAGAATAAGGAGGAGGAAGAATGGATACAAATTTTAAATACAATGGTCATGAAGAACACACATGCAGAGAACACACATGGCCAAAGTGAAACAACTCTACAACAGCAGGGCTTCAACATCCTTTCCTTCTCTGTAGTGTCCTCATGAAGTTCACTGCAGGGTTAAATGCTGGCATTGGCGCTGGACAAGTCACACAACTGCTAGGCTGAGCAGGCTCATCGCAGGGCACAGCATCTCTGCTGGATTGGTAGCACAGCCTGATTCGATCCTAGCTATTAAAGGGTATGGCATCTTAGCTGGAAAGGTCTATTAACTGCTCGGCAGGGCTTGGCAAATCATTTGGCTGCTAGGATTTTCACCAGGTAAGGAATCTCTGCTATATAGCCAATTCTGTAGACTCCTTGGGCTAGCTTTTCAACGGGCATCTACAATCTCTACCATCTCCAATCTCTGGCTTGGTTGGCTGCCACTGTGTTCTTTTCAGAAATGTTACAATGCTCTTTTCAGCTTGGAATTCAAGGTCTCTGTCTTTGCCCGTTCTGCCCTTCAACCTTGCTGAGGTCTAAATGGGGCACAGCCTTAGACATGATTCATAGCCACACAAGTAAAAGAAAGTATCTCCCGATTTAGATTTTGAAGGAACTATATTCAGTCCCCTCACTTTAGGGAGGAGGAAACTAAAACCCACAGAGGATGTATGGCTTGTGCAAGATTATACTGTTAATAAGTAGCAGAGCAAAGATCTGACCCCAAGTTCTTTGATTCAAAATCCAGGGTCCTTGATGGTAGCATCAGGAGAATGACGCTTTTCCAATAGCAAGAAGTCTGAGCTAAATGAACACACAATTTCCTAATTAATAATCAAACAATAATAATTTACTAGGGATGGGGCAGGGGCCAAGATGATGTGAAAGGAGACCTAGGGGAAAATATAATTGGCTCCATTTTTTACTGCATGATGCCTCTAGCATACACTGAAAGAACAACTTAAAGCACACTCTCTTTGTCACTCTTGTTTCAAATTGCTTTACAATTAAAAAAGAAAACTTGGAGGACTTTGATAGTTCAGGGAAGTTGTCCCCTACTCTTTACACTACGTGATAAAGCATATAGTAGGTGCTTAGCAAATGCTTACAGATCTACTGACAGGAAAGGTAGTTTTTCCTGTGGTTTAACGCAAATTGCTATGCTAACAAGGACACTTTCTTTCCCTTTTAACAAGTGATAAGCATGCTCATATGTCACAAGAAGTTCCTTTTCCCTATCTAGTGATCTACCTGCTCTGACCAAACTACTCTGTAAGGAGCATATCTTTTCTTTTGTTACTTTCTGGCTCATGTAGCTTTGGAGGGAAGAATATATAAATGCCATTTGCCAAGGTATTCGGCACACATTTCCATCATCTACTGGTGAAGTGTGTCTCACTCTAAGTAAATAAACTACAGTTTTTCTGTTTCTGTATTCTGGGTTGGCTATTGGCTAGCAAGGACTCTAAGAGAATTCACGCAACAACACTGTTGACTAGCGAAGGAACTGCTATCTCAGACTCTCTCAGATTCTTATCTCTAAGGACTTTCCAGGGTACATCAGGTGAGTTCACCCAGGATCATAGATTTAGGGCTAGAAGGGGCCTTGCATTCATCTAGTACAACATTCTACTCTCACAAATCAAGATCAAGATGGAGTAGAGGGGAGGCAACATAGAGGCTTGTACTTCAGGAAAATCACTTTGACATCTGAGTGGGGGATGGACCAGAATGCAGAAAGACAGTAGGCAAGGACACCAATGAAAAGTCTTCATGATAGATAGGTGCCTATACAAGGGTAGTGTCTGTAGGAGTGGAGAGAAAGAGACATGCGTGAGAAATGATAAGGAGGTAGAAACAACTATATTTGACAATAGACTGGATAGGTGGGGTGAATAAAAGTGCAGAGTTGAGGATAGCACTAAGGTTGCAAGAGGGTGACTGGGAGTATACTGGTACCCTCAACAAGAATAGGGAAGATGGAAAAGATAATGAGTTAAGTTTTGGACATATTGAATTTAAGATGCCTTCAGGACATCCAGTTCGAGATGTCCTAAAAGCATTGGTGATGTGGGACCAGAGCTTAGGAGAGATTTTGGGATTAGATACAGAGATCTGAGAATCATCTGCACAGAGAGGATAATTGAACCTGACAAGAAGACTGAGAGGACTTGAGATCATTTGTATGAAGATGAATTGAAGGATCTCAGGATATTTAGCAGAGAGCAGGGAAAACTTAGAGAACATGCTAGCTGTCTTCAAGTATTTGAAGGACTTTCATTCTAGACAAACTAAGGACTAAAAACAAATTGAAAAGAAGCAGGTTAAGACTTGATACAAGGAAAAACATTCTAATTATTAGATATATCCCAAAATAAATGGACTACTGTGGGAGATGAGTTCCCAATCACTACAGGTCTTCCAGCTCAAGCTGTATGCCCACTTGCATACTGTAGAGGGGATTTCTTTTAAGTTAAAATCTCAGTGGGGAGACCTGAGTTACATGTTCTTTCAGTCATTTTTCACTTGTGTCTGAATCTTTGTGACCCGATTTGGGTTTTTTTTGGAAAAGATACTGGAATAGTTTGCAATTTCCTTCTCTAGATCATTTTTACATATAAGGAAACTGAGGGAAACAGGGTTAAGTGACTTGCTCAGGGTCACACAGCTTGTAAGCATCTGAGGCCAGACTTGAACTCAGGAAGATGGGTCTTACTGACTCCAGACCCAGCTCTCTATTCACTACAGGGCCACCTAGCTGCCCAATCAACATGATTAACATGCAAGAATCAAATCAGGTACTGTACAATTCAGGAGAAAGAGAGAGAGAGAGAGAGAGAGAGAGAGAGAGAGAGAGAGAGAGAGAGAGAGAGAGAGAAAGAGAGAGAAGCAGGCCTAAAGAAAATAAGTGACTTGACTTGCCCAAGGTCACCCAGATAATAAATGGCAAAGCCAAGATTCTAACATAGGCTCTCCAGCACCAAAGGCAGCACTCTTTTCACTGTACCATAGCTGTCCATAAGGCAATAAAAAACTAAAAAAGTACATAAGTCAGTGCTAAAGTGTTTACAGAATATATAACTACTGTAGGAGCTCAGGAAAGTAGGTGATTAATGAGGGCAGGAAAAGGCAGGGAAGCCTTGCGGGGATTTAAACTGGCAGGAAGCCCCAGACTCCTACAGAGTTCCCACAGAAAACTGAAGACTTGGAAAAAAGCATGCATATTTGTGAAATACTAGTACATTATCCCTTACAGAGAGGCACTAATGAATAACATGGTCTAAGAAGAGACTTTGAGTCAAATAAAAAAGTGATTCCATTTAAAAACAAAAGCAATATATTTTATGTTTATATTTATATTGGTTATATTTACAATGCAAAAGTAATATATTTTATTACTACTTCTTCCCACTAACCTGAGTATGGTATTTAGCCACTTGAAATACCCAAGTCATGTACACCTCTATTTTCAAAAAGCTTTGGTCAGGTTATCCTTGTGAGCTGTGTGACGTCTTGTATGCGATCCTATATTTGGTGAGCTTTGCAATGTTAAATAGAGCTTTGCTTGACTGATAGAGACATTACCACAAAAGCTAATAAGTACTAGTGTTAGATCTTGTTGAAGAATTATTTATTCAGCACAAAATTTAATGAAATGAAATGACCTAATTTGATAATGACTTTGAATGTGTTTAGATTTGAGTCTTTTATTTTTCTTAACAAATTCATTATGAGCTAAGTAGCAAAGGAGAGAATATGAACAATGCTATGAACATTTCTGATCTTCCTGAAATTTCAAATTCAGTCTTCTTAAATTGGACAATTAGATTCCATCTTGAGGGCAACTAGAAATTGCTTTACTTCTGGTAGACAGACCTGACGCAGTCACGATCCGTCATGAGAATGCAGGAACATCCTAATTAAAGTGCAGATACTATCAATGAGCATGGCCTCGGCTGGACAATATCTACAAATGCTCTCAAGCAAAGAAAGAGCACTAGAGAGAACCAAGAGACCACTGACCAGCTGTGTGACCTTGAGTTAACTCTCTTTCCCTCTTCTGGTCTCAGTTTTCTCATCTGTAAAATGAGAGGATTAGATCACCTACAGATCAAAGATTCTATCGTTGGAAATCTCTATAATACCATGCTATTAAATGAGCATCAGGCAACAAATACTCCCTTTCTATGTATAACTTTAGATCATCTCCACAGGCCACTGAACAAGTGTCATATAGTCTGCTGGGATAATCAACTCTAGTATCAGCAGGCAGAAAGGCTTTAGACAGAACCTACTTAGAACTTGTTAGTATTATAGGAATCCTGAAATCCCTATTACCCTCGTCCCCATCTAGTTCTCCCAAAAGATGTTATTGAAAGAAAATTGCCTAACTGAAGAGATCACCTATTACCAATTGGTGCTAGCTATAGCTAAGTCCTTCCTAGATCCTCTCAACAGTCAGATCTCCAGCGTGATGGATCCTAAAAGAACCTATATGGAGTACAGAATGCCAAATGTATGATTCAACAGCTAAATCTGAGCATAAAAAATGACAGCCATGTTCAAGTGTAAGGATTTCAGTAACCTAGAAAAAATAATCCAGATAGTTTGACCAGTCCCAACATAAGCTAAGGAGCAACATGTCTTGGAGGTAATGCCGCTGATTTGGAAATGCAGATTCTTATCTGATAGCTGTTGCTCAAAACTTCAGGGCCTCCTAGTCCTAGTTAGCTCCTAGTTGCTTCCTAGTTGCCTGAATGTCAGTCTGGCCCGTGGTTCACTATATCTGAAGACTCAGGTTTGATAGATCCTTCCCAATAAAAGCCAGTAGCAAACTCCTGGGGCTTTCAGGATTTGTAAGACAGACAGAAAGTACAACGTTACAGTTCCCATTTGCCTATTAGTCCCAAATATCCAGAGACATGGAATTGGGCCTAGGCACATAGCAAGGTATGATGACTCTAAATATGCATCATGGCTTATAAATAAACCACAGCTCATCATTTCCAAGATTTACCAATATTTTTTCCCACACAATTGCCTGAGTGACTTGTGTGTTCTTCAACTTTTAATTAGAATAGTGGAGACCATTCTAATAACTCACTTTGAAAACATACTCATTTTCTGGCTATGCTCTTTTCTTTTAGAATCATAGTTTGTTCTTGGTAACTAGTTCAAGGTAGGAAGAAGAGTGGGTGGAGAAGGAAGGCCAGTATTAAGCCTTTTTTCCAATGTAGGGCTAGAAGGTATTCATTATCCTGAAGAAACTGAAGACTGAGTAAAAAGTGCTTGGTGAAGTTTTTACTGTGTTGGGCAGAACATCCCTACTGCACTGCTATATCATATCATACAGCTACCCAGAAGGCTCTTCCAAAGGGCTATATATTCCTTCCACCCCTAAAAGAACCCATAACAATTTATCTCAGGGTCCTGTATCTGAAAGAAATGGCTGCACCCAAAGAAACCTACCATCAACCTGGTGCTGAGAAATGAACCAAGTACATCAAAGAGGATGTACTCAGGATTATTGTTTTCAAGTCATGTAACAAATACTTCCTACCTCTACCTCTTAATAGGTGCATGACTTTGGGAAAGTCACCATTTCTCTCTGGGCCAGAATTTATCATCTATAAAATGAGAGGGAGTGTGGTATAGAAAAATAGCGGGCTGCCCTTGGGGTCAGGGAGATCTGCGTTCAACTAATCAATCACCAAACATGTATTAAGTGCCTACTATGTGCCAGGCATGGTGCCAAGCTCCGGGTATACAAAAAAGAGGCAGAAGACAGTCTCTGACTCCAAGCAGTTTACAATCTAATGGATCAAGTCCTGTCTTTGACACAACACTTCTAGCTCACTGTTGACTGCTTCACCTCCACATCAGATGCCCTGAGGATGACTCCACCCTGAGAACAACTCAATAATTGGTGAGTCCCTGTCTAGAACTTCTATCATGAGAGGCCCCAGTTGCATTGCTCACTTCTTCCCCAACTCACTTTCCAACCAACATCCTGTCTGCCTTGCTCCAGCTCAGGTAGCCTCCTTTATTCCTCGCCCCTCCCTCCCTCCATTTCCCTATGACAATGAAAGCTCCTGGAGAGGAGAGGCTGTCTATTTACCTTGATTTTGCATCCTTAGCACTCAATGCAGTGCATTAGGAACTGTTTAATAAATGTTCGTTAACTCTCTATCCATCCACCATGGTGATATGAAACTGGGCACATCTCGTCACTTCTCAGTGCCCCAAGCACTTACAGACAAGTAGTTGGTCTGCATTAGTAGACATTTCCATACTGTGATGTTTCCTAGTCTGATGAAATTTCAGGGTCAAAACTTTCCCTTTCAGGGAACTCACCTTGGAAGGGCAGGGCACTTTAGGAATGACAAAACAATCCCCCACAGATCACTGAGATGTTAGAGCTGATGTCTTCACTTCCACCTCTCTAGGCACCTCTTCCACCACTTCCTCTTCAACTGCCTTGCTGTCAGCATGAAACTATGTCCTGGAGCCCCACTGTACTCACTTGTGATTGCCTCCCCTGGAAAACCCCCACCATGCATGCTTCATTCCCTCCTCTCCAGCTGCCTTGCCAACAACCTCAACACCATGCATGTACCTTTTCCTCGCCACACCCCTTTCAGTTCGGGAACCATGAACAAAGCATGATTAGCTAGAATCTGTTATTGTTCCTACTGTCCTAAGCCCTCACTCACTCCCCTTGTAATTTCCTGGGCCAAAGGGGTCTCTCCCTGGCAACCACTCCCCTGATTATGTTCTTTTCTCCATGAGAATGCAAACTATTTTAGGTCCAGGACTATCTTTATTTTTGTAGCTATATCCCCAGAGCGTAGCGTAGTGTTTTACACACTATAAGTGTTCAATAAATAACTTTTTCATTCATATCAGAGGACATTTAAAAAGTGACTCTGATCCATCTGTCTTCTCTTTCTGGATGCAGACACAGCAAAATTATTTCGTTTCCCCAGGAAAGTCTATCTACACACACATACATGCCTACATATATGTTTACAAATATATGTGTATGTACATGTATATATGTACATGTATATATGCTGTGTATATATATGTGTATATATACACACATAAACACATATATACACATACCTATATAGGATATATCCTATAGTAGGATACACATACACACACACACACACACACACACACACATACACAGTATTTTAAGCTTTATAGAGCATTTACATAAATCAATTCACTCAAGCTTGTACTGGGTACTAGGGATATACAAACAAACAAAAATGAATTAAACCAGGGAATAACGCTGGATCAGAAAAAAAGGTGTTGGCAAAGTGATGAAATAGTTTCTCTTGTATCTTTCAAATGAGTGGTAATTAAACTTATAAAAACGGTACAAGTGTGCCCTCCTGAGGTAGCTACTTAGAAAGGCAACACTATTTATTATGAAGATTTATATGCATAATTTCCAACAAATTTGTTGAGAATTTATAACATGACTATGGAAGAAGGCAGAGCCAAGATGGTGGAGTAGGAGCTCTTCCAAATTTCCCTCCACACAACTTTAAAATAATGCCTCAAATCCAATTCGGGAGTGGCAGAACCAACAGAAGGTTGGGTGAAAGAATTTTCCAGCCCAAGACAACTTAGAAGGTCAGCAAGAAATGTCTGTTTCACCTGAGTGGTGGTTGGCCTGGAGTACAGTGTAGGCTGTGGCACCAGAAGTAGGACATGGAGGCAGTTACTGCAGCAGCAACAACTATGGGAGATCTCAGCCCACAGATGGTAAGGTGGTTGGACAACTGGTCAGAAAGAGATTACAGAAGACCATTTGCTGGGGCTGGGTTCAGGATCTTGTTGCATTGTCCGTATGCACTTCTGTGTCACAGACCCAGGGCAAAGAGGAACACTAATGCTTGTTGCTGCAGAGAATAGAGGCCTCAGTCACAGTTGCAAGGTGGAGAAAAACATTTGTAGTTAATCAGAAGAGAGCAGAGACAGACCCTGGTCTTAATTTCGAGGTCAAGAGGAATGCTAGTACTTGTAGTGACAGGGAAACAAGGTCCCTTTCTGGGTAAAGATCACAGCACAGGCTAGGAGAGCAGTGACCATGCCTCTCCTTAGATCATACCTCCATGGAAGCACTGAAAACCTAGAGATTCCCAGAACTAGCTTTGAAAATGACAGAAAAAAACCATGAAGTTTGGGTAGATAGTGCCCCTTCCACACCAGGAGCAATTTTAATATAAATTTAAAAGTTAAGAGATAGGCTAACAAAATGAGCCACAAAATTACATAAAAGGTCAAGACACAAATTCAAAAGAAGACAATGTTGTCAAAACAGCTATAAACAAAGCCTTAAAGAAAAGTGTAAATTGGAAGTAAGTCCAAAAAGAATTCTTGGAAGAGCTGAAAAAGAATTTTAAAAATCAAATAAGAGAGGTAGAAGGAAAACTGGGGAAGGAAATGAAAGAGATTAAGAAAATTATGAAAAGAGAGTCAACAACTTAGTAAAAGAGGCATACAAAAAAAATACTGAAGGAAAAAATACCTTAAAAAAGAACTGGCCAAATGGTAAAAGAAGCACAAAAATTCACTAAAGAGAATTCCTTAAAAAGCAGAATTGGTCAAATGGAAAAAGAGGCACAAAAGCTCACTGAAAAAAAATAATTGCTTAAAACTTAGAACTGGGCAAGTGGAAGCTAATGACTCCACAAGACATCAAGAAACAATGAAACAAAAAGAAAAGAATGAAAAAAAAGACAGAAGAAAATGCGAACTATCTCACTGGAAATACAACTGATCTGGAAAATAGATCAAGGAGAGATATTTTAAGAATTATTAGGCTACCAGAAAACCATAATTTTCTAAAAAAAAAAAGTCTAAGGATCATATTTCAAGAAATTATGAGGGAAAACTGTCCTGATATTCTAGAATGAGGGGTAAAACATAAATTGAAAGAATCTACCAATTACCTCCTGAAAGAGTTCCCAAAATGAAAACTCCCAGGAATATTATAGCCAATTTTCAGAGTCCCCAGGTCAAGGAAAAAATATTGCAACAGTCAAAAAGAAACAATTCAAATATCATGGAGCCATGGTCAGGATTACACAAGATCTAGCAGCTTCCACATTAACTGAATGTGAATGGTATAGGCTTATCCACAAAATGGAAACAGATAGCAGAAGAGAATAAAAACCAGAATCCAAAATATGTAGTTTACACAAAACAGACTTGAAACAGAGACGCACAAACAGAGTAAAAATAAGGGGCTGGAACAGAATTTATTGTGCTTTAGCTGAGGTTGAAAAAATCTGGGGTAGTAATCATGATCTCAGATAAAACAAAAGGAAAAAAATGGGCGTCCTTAAAAGAGATAAGAAGGGACACCACATTTTGCTAAAAGGTACCATGCAAAATAAAGTAATAGAATGTTGAGGGGCAGAGCCAAGATGGCAACTGAAAAACAGGGACTCGCTTAAGCTCCCCCACCCCCAAATCCTTCAAATACCTGTAAAAAATGTCTCTGAACAAATTCTAGAGCTACAGAAACCATGAAGTAACAGGGAAGCAGGTCTCCAGTCCAGGACTGCCTGGATGGTCACTGGGAAGGGTAAATCTCACCATTCTGGGAGCAGAGTGCAGCCCAGCTTGGACCACGCCAGGAATGACCAGGTTGGGAAAAGATCAGAATGAGCAGGCCTTAGCGTCATGAATCACTGAGCTGTAGCAGTTACCAGACTTCTCAACCCACAAACACCAAAGACAACTTAGCTGGTCAGTAGGAAAACTGCTGGATCTGGGTGAGAGAAGTACGTGGTCCAGCTTCAGCCACGGGGTGGTGGAGGTGGTGCAGTGGTGGCAGCAGCAGGAATCTCCTGTGTTTGCTTCCAGAGCTCCAGCTGAGGTTGCTTCCAGCCCCAGGCCCACCCGATAGGAGGAATCAAGTGGCAGATGAGAGCGGAAGTTCAGGGAGCGCTTTGCTGGTGCAGAGGCAGGGTTTTCTTGCTTTGCCCTGCTTGGATCTGGGTCACAGTCCTGGTTGGCGGCTCTAGGGGGAGGAGGAATGCTGGTGTGGCAGAGCTGGCTGTGTAGAAGTAGCTCTGGAAAACAACAGTGCAAGGCCCCTGAAGCTTGGGACAAAACACGCTCTACTCTACAAGCAGTCATACCTTGACAAAAAGCTCAAGGGTCAAGTAGTTGGCTAGGAACATGAGCAAGCAGTGAAAAAGGACTCAAACTATAGAATCTTTTTTGGTGACAAAAAAAATCAAAACATACAGCCAGAAGAAGTCAACAAAATCAAAGAGCTCACATCAAAAGCCTCCAAGAAAATATGAATTGGTCTCAGGCCACAGAAGAGCTCAAAAAGGATTTGGAAAAGCAAGTAAGAGAAGTAGAGAAAAATTGGGAAGAGAAATGAGAGTGATGCAAGAAAATCATGAAAAACAAGTCAACAACTTGCTAAAGGAGACCCAAAAATGCTGAAGAAAATAACACCTTAAAAATAGACTAACCCAAATGGCAAAAGAGCTCCAAAAAGCCAATGAGCAGAAGAATGCCTTAAAAGGCAGAATTAGCCAAATGGAAAAGGAGGTCTAAAAGACCACTGAAGAAAATACTACCTTAAAAATTAGAATGGAGCAAGTGGAAGCTAGTGACTTTAAGAGAAATCAAGAAATTATAAAACAGAACCAAAAGAATGAAAAAAACAGAAGGCAATGTGAAATATCTCATTGGAAGAACCACTGACCTGGAGAATAGATCCAGGAGAGATAATTTAAAAATTATTGGACTACCTGAAAGCCATGATCAAAAAAAGAGCCTAGATATCATCTTGCAAGAAACTATCAAGGAAAATTGCCCTGATGTTCTAGAACCAGAGTGTAAAATATAAATTGAAAGAATCCACCAACCGCCTCTTGAAAAAGATCCCAAAAAGAAAACTCATAGGAATATTGTAGCCAAATTACAGAGTTCCTGGGTCAAGGAGAAAATATTACAAGCAGCCAGAAAGAAATAATTTGAGTATTGTGGAAACACAATCAGGATAACACAAAATCTAGCAGCTTCTACATTAAGGGATCGAAGGGCTTGGAACATGATATTCTGGAGGTCAAAGGAGCTAGGATTAAAACCATGAATCACCTCCCAGCAAAACTGAGTATGATACTCCAGAGCAAAATATGAACTTTCAATAAAATAGAGGACTTTCAAGCTTTCTCAATGAAAAGACCAGAGCTGAATAGAAAATTTGATTTTCAAACACAAGACTCAAGAAAAGCATGAGAAGGTAAACAGGAAAGAGAAATCATAAGGGACTTACTAAAGTTGAACTGTTTGGTTTATATTCCTACATGGAAAGATGATATTTGTAACTCATGAAACCTTTCTCAGTATTAGGGTAGTTGAAGGGAATATACATATATATAGACAAAGGGCACAGGGTGAGTTGAATATGAAGGAATATCTAAAAATAAATAAATGAATAAATAAATACAATTAAGGGGTGACAGAGGAATATATTGGGAGAAGGAGAAAGGGAGAGATAGAATGGGGTAAATTATCTCACATAAAAGTGACAAGAAAAAGCAGTTCTATTGGAAGGGAAGAGGGGGCAGGTGAAAGGTAATGAGTGAATCTTGCTGTCATCGGATTTGACTTAAGGAGGGAATATCATACACACTCAGTTGGGTATCTTACCCTACAGGAAAGTAGGGGGAAAGGGGATAAGAGAGGGGGGATGACAGAAGGGAGGGCAGATCAAAGGAGGAGGTAATCAAAAGCAAACACTTTTGAAAAGGGACAGGGTCACAAACTGAATAAAGGGGAACAGTATAGGTTGGATGAAAATACAGTTAGTCTTTCACAACATGACTGTTATGGAAATGTTTTGCATAATCATGCATGTGTGGCCTATGTTGAATTGTTTGCCTTCACAAGGAGGGTGGGTATGGAGGGAAGAAGGGAGAGAATTTAGAACTCAAAGTTCTAAAAACAAATGCTCAAAAAAAAGTTGTTTTACATGTAACTTGGAAATAAGATATATAAGCAATGGGGTATAGATATCTATCTTGCCCTACAAGAAAATAAAGGGAAATGGGATGGGGTGACAGAAGGGAGGGCAGACTGGGGAAAGGGGCAATCAGAATATATGCCATCTTGGGGTTGGTGGAGGGTAGAAATGGGGAGAAAATTTGTAACTCAAATTCTTGTGGAAATCAATGTTGAAAACTAAAAAAATTAAATAATAAAACAAATTTTAAAAAGAAAAAGAAAGAAAATGAAGTAATACTAATACTAAACATACATGCACAAAATGGCAGAGCATCCAAATTCTTAAAGGAAAAGTTAAATGAGTTACAAGAGGAAATAGACAGTAAAATTCTACTAATGAGGGAGCTCAACTTTCCTCTCTCAGAACTAGATAAATGTAATCATAAAGAAAGAAAAAATAAGAGGATAAATAGAATCTTAGACAAGTTAGATATGATAGACATCTGGAGAAAATTGAATGGGAATAAAAAGGAATACACCTTTTTCTTGGCTGTACATGGTACCTTCACAAAAACTGACCATATGTTAGGGCATAAAAATGTCACAATTGAATGCTGAAAAGCAGAAATACTAAATGTATCCTTTTAAGATCATAATGCAAAAATTATGTTCGATAAATGGTTGTGGAAACATAGATTAAAAATTAATTGGAAACTAAATAACCTAATCCTAAAGAATGAGTGGTGAAAGAACAAATAATAGAAACAATAAATAATTTCTTTAAAGAGAACTGAGACAACATACCAAAATTTCTAGGATGCAACCAAAGCACTACTTATAGAAATTTTGTATCTCTAAATTCTTGCATCAATGAAATAGAGAAAGAGCAGATCAGTGAATTTGACATGCAACTAATGAAGGAAGAAAAAGAACAAAGTAAAAAACCCCATTAAACACAATGATGGAAATCCTGAAAATCAGAAAAGAGATTAATAAAATTGAAGGTAAGAAAACCCACTGAATAAACAAAACTTGTAGCTGATTGTACTGAAGAAAAAAACAATAAAATAGATAAACAATTGGTAAGTTTGATTTTAAAAATAGAAAGAATACCAAATTACCAGTACCAAAAAAGAAAAGGGTGAATTCACCACCAATGAAGATTAAATTCAGACAATTATTAGGAGCTATTTTGCCCAATTATATGCCAATAAATCTAACCACTTAAATGGAGTGGATGAATATTTACAAAAACAGAAATTGCCCAGATTAACAGAAGAGGGAATAGAATACTTAAATAGCCCTGTCTTAGAAAAAGAAATTGAATAAGTCATAAATGAGCACCCTAAGAAAAAATCTCCAGGACCAGATAGATTCACAAGTGAATTCTACCAAACATTTAAGAACAATTAATTCCAATACAATATAAACTATTTAGATTAATAGGCAAAGGAGTCCTGCCAAATTGCTTTCATGACACAAATATGGTACTGATACTTAACCCAGGAAGAGCAAAAACAGAGAAAAAAACTGTAGCTCATTTTCCCTAATTAACATTGATGAAAAAATTGTAAATAAAATATTAGCAAGGAGATTACAGCAATGTATCACAAGGATCATACACTATGACCAGTCCCCATATGTCAGCAATGCAAGGCTGATTCAATATTAGGAAAACTATCAGCACAATAGACTATACCAATAACAAAAACAACAAAAATCTTATGATTAATTCGGTAGATGCAGAAAAAGCTTTTGACAAAATACAATACTCATTTCTATTAAAAACATTAGAAAGCACAGGAATGAAGTTTTCCTTAAAATGTTAAGTAGTATCTATCTAAAACCATCAGTAAGCATTATCTATAATGGGGACACCTTCCCAATAAGATTAGTGGTGAAGCAAGGATGCCCATTATCACCACTATTCTTCCATATTGTCCTAGAAATGTTAGATAAGACAAGAAAAACAAATTGAAAGAATTAGAATAGGAAATGAGGAAACAAAATTATCAGTCTTTGAAGATGATGTGATGGTATACTTAGAGAATCAACTAAAAACTAGTTCCAATAATTAACAATTTCAGCAAAGTTGCAGGATATAGAATAAACCCATATAAATCATCAGCATTTCTATATATTACCAACAAAGTTCAGCAGCAAGAGATAGAAAGAGTAATTTCATTTAAAATAATTGCAGATAATACTTGGGCATCTACCTGCCAGGACAAATCCATGGACTATATGAATACAATTATAAATCATTTTCCCCACAAATAAAGACAGATGTAAAGAAGTGATGAAATATTAATTGTTCATTGGTAGGCCAAGCCAATAAAACAAAAATGACATTCTACCTAAATTAATTTACTTATTCAGTACCTTACCAATCAAATTACCAAAAAAATTATTTTAGAGAGCTAGAAAAATCCTAACGAAACTCATCTGGAAGAACAAAAGGTCAAAAACATCAAAAGAGTCAATCAATTTGTGAAGGAAGGTGGCCTAGCAGTACCAGATCTCGAATTGTATTGCAAAGCTATAGCCATCAAGATAATCTTGCACTGCCTAAGAAGTAAGAGTGATCAGTGAAACAGATTAGGTACACGGTAGTAAATATCCGTAGTAATCTAGTGTTTGATAAACACAAAGAGCCAAGTTTTTAGAACAAGAACTATTTGACAAAAATTGCAGGGAAAACTGAAAAGCAGTTTGGAACAAACTAGGTATAGACCAACATTTCTCACCATATGCCAAGATAAGATGAAAATGGGTACATGATTTAGACATGTAGGGTGATATCATATCATTTTACCTCCACAATATCTCTGAAATAATTTTTCTCCACTTTCAAAGCTACCTCTGTAATTCAAGCCCTCAGCGCTGCCTGCCTAGACTATTGAAGAAGACTCTTAATTTGTCCCTCTGTTCCCAGTCTCTTCTTTTCAATCCCTACTCCACTTGTTCAGTTGTTTCAGTTGTGCCTGGTTCTTTGGGATCCTATTTGGGCTTTTCTTGGAAGAGGTCCTGAAGTGGTTTGCCATTCACTTCTCCAGCTCATTTTACAGATGAGGAAACTGAGGCAAGTAGGGTACAGTGACTTGCCCAGAGTCACACAGCTAGGAAGTGTCTGAGTCCAGATTTTAACTCAGGAAGATAAGTCTTCCTGACTCTGGGCCCGGCATTCTACTCACTGAGCCACCTAGCTGCCCTCCCTTCTCCACACCACTGCCAAAATAATCTTCTTAAGGCACACATTTGACCATGTCTTTGCTCAAAAACCATTAGCGACTCCCTATTGCCTCTAGGATAAGATACAAACTCCTCAGCCAGGCATTTAAAACCCCTTACACCTGGACTCCAACCAACTTGTCTAGACTAAATTCATATTTTCCCCCTTCGCACATTCTTTTGCTCAGCCAGACTGTCTGATCTGCTGCCCTTTTCATTCATTCAACATTTTTTAAACATCTACCATGTGTCAGACAATGTTTTGCAACCATGAAACAACATTTCATCTTCACTTTCTATTCTTTTCATAGGCTGTCATCCATTCCTGGAATGCACTCCCCTCCTCAACTCTGCTTCTCAAAATCTTTATTTTCTTTCAAGGCTAAGTCAAGGGTCATCTCCTATGTGAAGCCTTTGTTGATCATGCCTAGTTGCTAGTACTATTCCCCTCATCAAATTAACTTGTGTTTCCATGTTGTGTTTCTTCAGTAGAATATAAATTCTATGGGGACTGGGATGATTTCATTTCACTGTCTTGATATTTAATGAATATTTGCTGAGTTGCATTATAGGGCTGTAAGAATAAGTATTACCTAAGGCTGGAGTTACCCTAGAGAATACCTTATATTCAATTTGAGTGCAATTCAATGAAATAGAGAGTTGGGCTAAGCCCTTGTCCATAGCGATGCCTTCATGAAGCAATACCAGTATTGGGAAGCAATGAAGAGAGGGATTTTGTATGATTCACCTGAAGAGAAATGTCATGGTGGATGCAGAGCCAACATTGAGACCAGGAAGACCTCATTCAAGACCTACCTTTGAAACGTACTGACAAATCACTTAGCCTCTGAGCACTCTACGCAACTTCCTAATACTATAAGTTGCAGAGAAGGTTCTAATCTGCACTGATAATATACGTTTCCTCACTCAGGAATTGGCTATACCAAAGCAGTAGAAAGTTCCAATCCAATCCTTACTTAAATCAACAAGATTCTGAGATCTCTGTAGTCTCTAAAATGAAAGTATGAGTTCATTGGGAGCACAAAGAGACCAAGAGTTCAAGGCATGAGTGTGTGCATGAGAGGTCTCTAATACTAGAATTCTACTTCTTCTTATAAAGGCATACCCAAAAGAATAAGAAAGGATTCAACAAGTAATATCAGAGATGGAACTGTCTTGTTACCCAGAGTCATTTTCACCGCTAGTCCTTCAATATTCTCTCTGCCTCACATTTCAAGTGGCCTACAGTACAACCTAATGTATAATACTTCTCAAGGAACACACACAACACAAGTAAACAAATATAGACACATACAGAAAGCCACCATGTAACTCAACTCCTCAAAGACATATGTCTCTGCTCCAATGAGGTCACACCTGGCTCTCTTCTTCCAAAATTCTCAGGGCCCTAATCAGAGTAAGGATAAGTCTAGGGAACCAGCCCAAAGCCCTGGTCTATGTCTACTTCTGTAAGCAAGCAGATTCAGAGAGGAAGAGAAACTGGCATCTTTAACGCAGCTATTGGAAGAACTGCTGCCTTTCTGCTCTCACAACTCAACTGCCCGCCTCCCTAACTATGGCAACACCTACTAGACTCTTAAGTTTGTCAAAGGAAGGGAACATCTTTTTTTCCTACAAAACGCCTATCACATGGTACATGCTCAATTAAATATGTGCTGAATTGAATTAGTCGAAAAACTCTTAGTCCTGTTGATGCAGATAGAAGGTAGAGGCTTAGGTGCTGCTCATCATTGTGGAAACGGAGCTCATTTGGGGTTAGCATGAAAGAAAATTCTTGGGTTTGTCCCCGTTTGCTTTGGCTTCTGGTAGTCTGCATATTTTAAATTAATATTATTAATTATTTGCAATTTAATCCCACAGTGTGGTTGAAATGCTCCCCTAAGCATACCATTGTATGTTTATTTTGATGTCTGTAATCACCTTACTTATTCTCTATGGGTTGGGTTGCCAGATAATTGCACTTTCCAGTTCATCTTAATAGGTCACCATTACACAATGGTATAATAAGTGATTGATTTAACACTATAGATGCTTATTAAGCAATTCCTCACAGTGAATTGGAAAAACACTGTCCTTATTTAGTTAATGGGTGATTTCACTCTCTGCTCCATTGCCTTCACTCTGCATGATTTTTTGTCTTCTGGAGAGAGAATGCGTGGGCACAATTTTCTGCCTTTCTATATCTGCTGTCAGGGAGCCAGGTTTTTACATCTTGGTGTGTGTGGCCAGGCACTAGTCAGTAGGAATAAGGTAGGAGCTGGTGCAATCAGATATACAATGCTTGGGCTAAGGTTGCCACGGTGCTAATATTTACTTAGCTTCCCATTCTGGATTACATTGTGCCCAGCCTCTGGTATACCACACAATAATATACCATACATACTTATAATCACCTTACCCAAAAGGGTTAACAAGCAAGTATATACTCAACAAACACACAGAAAAAGGAA
The DNA here is from genome assembly GCF_011100635.1 of Trichosurus vulpecula. Lineage (NCBI taxonomy): Eukaryota > Metazoa > Chordata > Mammalia > Diprotodontia > Phalangeridae > Trichosurus > Trichosurus vulpecula. The sequence goes on from NC_050582.1 coordinate 36,374,609, forward strand.
AAAGAGGGGCCTAAAGCTAACGGAAATACCTGAGGAACATGGAATCAGAGTTGGAAGAAAACTTGAAGGCCTCCATGTCGATTCTAAACCTGACCAGGAATTACTTCTTCAACACACTCAACAAATAGTCCAGCAACCTTTTCTTGTAGGCCATCAGTAAGGGGAAATTCACTACCTTCCAAGACACTTTATTCCACCTCTGGATAATTATTCTGCTTACGAAGTTTTCCTAATATTGGTTCTAAACCTAAATTCACCTTTGGGCAAGTATTATTCATTGCTCCTAGTTCTACCCTTAGATAAAACAGAATAAGTCTAATCCCTAGAGTGACTGTGTCACACCTAAGTCTTCTCTTCTCCAGGCTAAAGATCTCCGGTTACTTCCTTTAATAATAATTTCACCACCCTGGTCATCTTCCTATGGATGCCCTCCAGTTTATTAGTGTGCTTAGAAAATTTGGTTCCCAGAATTAAATACAATACTTTAGATTTGGCTTTACTCTTAAATCTCCTACAGACAACATTCTGTGCATCATCAATTTCTGAAAGACACATGCTACCACTGTGGTACAGTACTATCTGTGCCTCAGTGTTCTCCTTATTATAGATGGCAGCAGGGTGTTTCTCTCACTTCCTAAGTCTGTGATGTTAGACAGGTCACTTCCCTTCTCTGAGTTTTAATTTGCTATTACAGATTAGACTAAATGCACTCAAAAACCCTTCCAGCATGAGATTTAAAATGAAATATACAAAATGCCATAGAAGACATAAAAGAAACATCTGTCTATCCCTGTAGATTGACAGGAAATCAAGAAAAGTTCATAAAGATCAATATTTACTACCTAGAGGGCAAATGGCATTTAGTTTAGGATTTTAGCCAGCTATTTGGGTATCAAAAGTAAAAGCATTGCACAACAGAAAGAATAATGGACAAGATGGCAGAGTAAAGAAGCACTCAGACAAGCTCTCCCTAATTCCCCTTCAAACAATTCTAAAATAATGCCTAAAATCAAATTCTGGAATGGCAGAACCAACAAAAGATTGGGTGAAACAATTTTCCAGCCCAAGATAACTGAAAAGGTCGGCGGGAAAGGTCTGTCTAACCAGAGTGGTGGTGGGCCCCAGGAGCTCAGCACAGGCCTCACCTTGGGGGCAGTTGCATTGGCAGTGACAACAGTAGCTTCAGGAGCTCTCAATCCACAGACCATGGTGGAATTGGAGATTACAGGGAACCCTCTGCTGGCTCTGGGTTTAGAACCCTATTGCATTACTGATACACAGTTCCAGGTTGGCATCCCAGGGCTACAAGGAGCAATAACATTTGCGAACAATGGGGAGTAGATGTTCAATATTAGGAAAACTATAAGCACAATCAACTGTTCCAATAACAAAAATAACAAAAATATGATTGTCTCGGTAGATGCAGAAAAAGCTTTTGAGAAAATAGAATACTCATTTCTATTAAAAACACTAGAAAGCATAGAAATAAAAGGAGCTTTCCTTAAAATGATAAGCAGTATCTACCTAAAACCATCAGTAAGCATTGTCTATAATGGGAATAAGCTAAATGCCTTCCCAATAAGATCAGGGGTGAAGCAAAGATGTCCATTATCACCACTACTATTCCACATTGTTCTAGAAATGCTAGCTATAGAAATAAGACAAGAAAAAGAAATTAAGGAATTGGAATGGGAACTGAGGAAACAAAACCATTCAGCAATTGCCATTTTCATTTTTTGTCATCTGTGCCAATCTGATGGGTGTGAAATGGAACCTCTGAGTTGTTTTAATTTGCATTTCTCTAATTGCTAGCGATTTGTAGCCTTTTTCCTATGGCTGTTGTTAGTTTGGATTTCTTTCTTTGAAAACTGAGATTTCATATCCTTTGACCATTTATCAAATGGGAAATAACTCTTTTTTCTTTTAAGTTTGAATCAATTCCTGATATATCTTGGAAATGAGATCTTTCTCAGAGAAACTTGCGGCATAAACATGCACCCATTGGAAATTTATATTGGTATGTGGTATGCGGTGTTGGTCTGAACCTAATTTTTACCCAACTGATTTCTAGCTCTGTTAGAAATGTTTTTGGAAAAGTGAATTCTTATCCCAGTAGCTGGGGCTTGGGGGTCTATCAAACACTAGGCTACTAGGTTCATTTGTTTCTATATGTTGTATCCCTAATCTGTTCCACTCATTGACCTCTCCATTTTTAACAAGTACCAAATAGTTTTGATGATTCCTGTTTTATAGTATAGTCTGAGATCCGGTACTACTATGCTCTCTTCCTTATCACTTTTTTAATTTTTTTGAGATTCTTGACTCTTTGTTCCTCCAGATGAATTTCTTCTGGCTCTATAAAGTAACCCCTTGGTAGTCAGATTAGTGTAGCACTAAAGAAGTAAATTAATTTGGGTATTATTGTCATTTTATTACATTGGCTCAGATGTTATAAGTTCCCTGTCCTGGTTACTCAGACATAGGCCCCAGTCTGTACCTCTGTACTGAATCTGCTGTTTCTCTCTGAGGGCAGATACAGCTACAGCTTCTGTTATTGCTCTATTCCAAGTACACAGATTCAGACCTAGTTAGCTTACTTGATGTGTCATACAGCCAAGGGCTCCTTGCTGGATTCATGACCCAATTCTAGGGTCAAAGCAGCACAGCTCCTGGCTGATCCCTATTCCTATGTCCTGCACAGTATATAGCCTTTGGCCTCTTCTGTGACAGATCTGCAACCCCATACCTTTTCCTAATACAAAGCAACAGGCCCAGACCAATATCCATGCTAGAATATTCTCTGTGGGTCTTCCTGGCTAAACCTCTTCCTCAGTTTCTACAGACTTCTGAATATCTCCCTATGATGACCTAGCCTGGAAAAATGGCCCACTGTAATTTCTCCTCAGAGTTGGTCAAGTACTCATTCGAGTTCATTATTGGAGTAATTGTGGGAGGCAGCTGGACTATACTATTTCCTCCCACTCCACTATCTTTGCCAGTTTTTATTCTTCTTTCTTTTTAATCTATCTTACAATGGATGGCTTTCTGGTTAGAGAAAGGAGAAAGGATATATTCAGAAATGAATGTGATATGAAAACCAAAAGGATCAAGAAAAACATGAAAATTTTGTTCAAAATGGAATGTATTTACGAGTCAGAAAATAAGTACATTAGAGAATGAGTAATAAGAATAAGAATATAAGTACAAAGTTGAGAATAAGAAAATGAAATAAACATATTTAAGTATATAACACTTTGCACGAAATTAATCTTTCAACTGCTACTGCACAAACAGAACATTAGGTACTAAGCAACCTTGAGAAAAAGAATCTACTCTGCTTCATAAGTAATTTGCCCTCAAGTGGAGCTGAGGCTGGCCCTGCCTGAGTAAAGGAGAAGGTCTACAAGGAATCTGTGCATGAAATTTTGAAAGTATTCCTATCTGTCTTCCAAATATAGAGTCAAACATGGTTGACAGTAGGGAAGTATGCATTCTAATTAATCGCTCCCCCCCAAAAATAGTCTCATATTGAAATAGCAATGCTTCGCATTCCTAAAGAACTGGTGGTAGTTAATAATAATTATATTCTCATTTTCAGTAATCAGAAAAATGGTTTAAATAGAAAAGATGAATGACTTCACATGGCTGAAAAGAAATAAAAATAATTAACATAGTAACATTAAAAAATTCACTTTAGAGACAATCTATTTTTAGGACTTCATCTTTTCAAATATCTTAACAGATCTTAGACAAGAAAGATTGTAAATGAAAAAACCACCATAAACAGTAAATTAAAAAAGGAAAGATGCTTTAACTTGGACACATGAAGCAAGAATGATCTTATCTTGCACTTTCTATGACTTGGTAGAAAGTCCTAAGAAGTTGCCAGGGACACACAGTATAGTTTATAATTCATACTTAAGAGCTAGAAGGGTCCTCAGAGGTCATGTAGTCCAATTTCCTGTACTTTACAGATAAGGCAAATGAAGCCTAGAAAAGTGAAGCTACTTGGCTAACATCACACAACTAGTGATCATCAGAAGCTTGATTTCAACCCATGTCTTCCTGATCCCAAGCCTCACATTCTATCCAACAGATCATGTTTCCTGTCTCTTCATGCAAGCCCGCTCATTAAGGAAAAATTGGAAATTGGCGCCTTTGCAAAATAATTGGGGAAAATAATTGAGGAAAAAAATTCAATACACTCAAAAACTATACTGATGAGTCTAACATCAGTGGTTGAGCAGGGTTTGCCTAAACCAAGTACATCAGTAAGAAGTCCTATAGAATTGAAAGCAGCACAGGAATCCTTCCCAGCACCTTGAAAAGTACCAAATAAACTCCACTGTCATAGGAAAGGTGGAGTTCGTTAATTTCCCATCTCTTGAAGGTGGAAGTCAATTGACTGTAAACAAGCCATCCAAGCTTAAAGATTTACGATTTACCTACTACTCCTAACAAACTTGACATTGGTAGACAAAGTAACAAAAGAAAGAATTCAAAATCAAATCAAGCCATGGAAACATACTGTCCTTCTGATTCACATGAAAAAACTCTCTTGCTCAAATGGGTACACAATCCTAAATCAATAACCACTGAAATTAACTCTGCCCAGCCAGTGGGACATCAGAATATCCAAGCCAAGGACTCTAGCTGTTATGCTGAAATATTCATCAAGGACAGCACTGAAGTAATACTATGTGAAACTTGGGAGTGCCAGGAAACCTTTGAGAATACAGGCAGAAAATGCATCTTTGTGGGAAGCCCTTCAAATTGCCACCATGGTTCCAAATTAGAATGGCCTTGAAATATACAGAAAGGCTAACAGGTCCTACATCACACTACTCCCTCACGGGCAAAATGGATGTGGCAGCTGTCCAAAGCCTCACCTCAAATTATGCAATCTCACAGGTGAGTACTGCATCAGCCATCTATGTGAAACATTAAAAGCCCGCAGAGATCCCTTACCCGAAGCCCAATTCAAAGACAACCCTCCTCTCCCCACCCCCAAAAAATAATATTCTAGCCTTCATGAAATTTACAATGTCCCTCTACATTTTGGTGTTCAGTAGATTTTGTTTTAAGAAAGGAGGGAATAAATAAGTTTTTCATTGTGTTAAAACATGTCAATATGTCTGTTCTCTCCCTACATGACCTCAGCCAGGAATTTTTGGAATTTGTAATAAAAGGGCTGACACACTGACCTCCTGCCATACTTGGAAAAGACATCTGGGGAGCAATTCTTAATCAAAATGAGAATCATTCTCTTGGCCTTGATCCCTGCAGCTTTTAATATCTATCTGTACACTGTATTTAATCATTGCTAGGCCTTAAGATTACTGGCATTTTAAGGCGGCTCAAATGAGATCTCCTGGAGCACTGTTTCAAATAAGGAATTTTTCTGATAATGCAGAGGCTTATTAGTTGCAAATGATGCCACTGGTTACCACTCTCCACCTCCACACCTCCCAGAACAATTCCCCTACTTCCAATTCCTTTTCATTTTAGTTAAACTCTGCTTTAACTGTGCAACTCTCAGATTTTTAGATTTCAGCCCTAAATGCCTTTCTTGTTTTCTGGTTTTCTTCTTGTGTTATGCTATCTGAGTCGGGTATAATCCTCAACGAGTACTTTAATTGCTTCTGCCCAAGGTCAGCCCTACTACCTAAACTGGCCCAAGACCCAAAGGTGAAGTAGGGCAAGCGTGGCTCTGCATTCCCCTCATAGTACTAAGCCCCTGCCCTTTTGATAGTGCTTTTCAGGACACTGTTACAGGAATTTTTTATTCTTCTTTTATTATTAAGTACTCGAAGTTATTCCTCCTGTAATTTTTGGTTAACTGAAAGGCTGTTTTAATATTAACTTTACCTGATCCAAACCTGTCCTGTGGGATATAAAAATGTACTTAAGAGCCTTAAATATTCCTCAGATAAGAAACCAAAGGCAAAATCTCAACTGTCCCTGACTCTTTGATGACATACAAATCCTCCTCCTCAACCCTTTATTGTGAATCCTCTAAATGTAGTTTACTCTGTACCCTGACTTAGTTTACCTATTCATGAAATTTGTTTCCTTGGGGGATTATGACTCTAAATTTTTTCAACTTTTATGACACCAAAGGAAGTATGGGATTATGGATCCATCTGCTCTTTAAGTTTTATGGCCTAAGAGGAATATGTAAGACTGCAATATATAAATGAATGATTTCTGTCACTGTGACATGATTTTTCCTAAAAGAAACCTTGTTAGAATCCTCATAGTGGTCAAGGTTTTCTCTGAGGCCTGAACTTATGCTTGAGCAGAATAATAAAACATAGGTTTTTATTTCCATAACTTCTGCATTGTGGTAAATATATACTTGGCAGCATTTACCCAGTACATGAACTCAGAGAGAAGATAGTGTTCCTGTAGCAACTAGAACTTTACCTATGTTATCCCAACTTTACTACTCCCCCTCCCCCAGCCACATGCATTCCACCCCTCAGGGCCTTTCTAGGTAATAATTCGCAGCCCACAATTGTTCAAAATGTGAAGCTCACCAAGTTGGAAGGGAAAATATTTTTGGACAAGGAACCTTTCAGCGCCCATTCAATTCACACTACAGGTGACCATCCACACACAAAGCCACAAAACAGTAATGGGATAAGACCATGAGGCTCTCAGCCCTAAGGTGACCTTAGTCCAGTAGGAGATCTTGAAATGTTACTAGGACACATTCAGGACAAGACATCCAGAAGAGGAAGAAATAAAGTTAACTTATGATGTGGGTAGCTCTAAGACTGAAAACTTTCACACCGTAACTAGATTGTCATCTTTTGTCTTAAATTATCTAACCATTATATAATTCTTAAATGACAGCCAACTTTGTACTAGGGAGGCATAAGCTGATTGTACCACCTTTAAATTTTGGGCTCCTCAGCTTTGACATAAGATGCTGATGGAACATCCACCCAGAAAAAATGCAATTGAATTCAACAAGCCTTTATTAAACACACACTCTACGCACTGAGGATATAAAAGTAATTTTTAAAAAATGAAACAGTCCCTGCTTTTGAAGAACTTACATTTTGCTGGGAAAACAATATATTCACAATACATAGAAAGTAAGTCCAGAGTACTTGGGGGAAGGGGAGGAAGCTAGAAGAGCAGCAACAACTTAGAGCATAAAATTCATATGTCCAGGATGCAAAGGTACCAGGACAAGGGTATCCCCATGTTGATCCTAACCAATGGAAGCTGTTGATGTATAACTAATAGCCTTTGCTTGAAAACTTTTTTTACTATCACTATCAATTTAAACATAGTTAAGAAAGCTTAGTCAAAAGTACAAATCCTGATTTTTCTTGTAAAATCTTAAATCCACCCAGGTCACATACAGAAGGCTAGTGCACTAGAACTACTGTACGAATACAACAGAGCATGTCATCTGATGGTTAGTCTTTGCAACCTTATAATTATAAAGAGAAAAATCCTGAATTTGTGGGCAGAAGATTTGGGTTCAATTCCCAGATGCACTATTTGCAGTAGGTATGCATATAGTTTCCCTTCTGGACAGACCACTGAATTAGAATTCAGAGATTGCATTCCTGGACATGATAGCCCCAGCTTCAAGGATGTTTGTGGGTCCATATTTCTATGATTATAGCTCACAAGGACCCACCACAAGTTTATCCTCAATAATCAGCCAGTTGACAGAATTAGTTCAAGATAAAGGTATTTACAGAAATTAAAGAGTAGCTCTATGTCACCCCCTCCTCAATAAAATCCTCTGCCTCCCTATCACCTCCAGGATCAAATAAAAAATCTTCTGCTTGGCATTCAAAGTTCTTCATCAACTGCCCTCACTCCCCCTACCCCCTCCCCTGACACACAGCCCTTTTGGTCTTCTTATACCTTACACTTATACTCTGCAATCCAGTGACACTGGTTTACTGACTGTCCTTCATGCCTGGAATTCTCTCTCTCCCCAACTTTGCCTTCTAGCAAAGATTCTGCTTTCTTTAAGAAGCCCTTCCCAATCCCCTTTAGTTCTAGTGTCTTCCCTCTGTTAGTCATTTCCAATTTATCCTTTGTTTGTTGGGTGTGTGTGTGTGTCTGTGTGTCTGTGTGTGTGCATGTTTGTGAGTGTATATATGTATATGCATGTGAGTGTGTGTATATGTGCATGTGTGTGCATGTATATAAGTATATCTTGTTCATTCACAATTATTTTCATGTTGTCCCCCCATTAGACTGTGAGTTCCTTAAGTCTTTTGCCTTTCTTTGTATCCCTAGCACTTAACACGGTGCCCAGAACGTAGTAGGTGCTTAATAAATGTTTACTGAATGACTGACATAGCAAGAACAGCAGCAACATGGATACATGTCAAGTTCACAAATGTAGACGCTCACATGTAGAGAACACGTATGATCAATACAATTTGGCTAAGGGAGGTGGAAGAGAAGAACTGGGATGATGTAGGTAAATTTCTAGTGACATTTACAAACAAATGACCGCCTATATCTACTCTACAACAGTTGGTGCCACAATATAAATCCAAACAGCATATACATTAATTCCTCAATAAAACCTTTGGGAGAAAGACCAATAACACTACTAACAAGGGTACGTTTGAAATTTTAGCTAATAGGAAATCAATGTCCTAATTTCTCCAACAGCTAAGATACAGATATAGATATAGATAAAGACAGAGACATAGACATAGATATAGATATAGATACAGATACAGGTACAGATACAGATATAGATAAAGACAGAGACATAGACATAGATACAGATATAGATATAGATATAGATAAAGACAGAGACATAGACATAGATATAGATATAGATACAGATACAGATACAGATACAGATACAGATACAGATACAGATACAGATACAGATATAGATATAGATATAGATATAGATATTTATTTATCATACTTGGGCCAGCTGTACTCTGCACCCCAGCCCCCTCAGTTGAATTTAAAGAAGTTTTCCTCTAGATATCAAGGGGAAAATGTCCCCAGATTTCCATTAGAAAAAAAAAATTCCCACTCATGCCATCCAAGTTATGGTTCTACATTTAGGAAATTCAAAGTGCTATAAATAGTGTAATACAGCACTATCCAAAGTAGTCAGAGATCCTCTGAGGAGCTATGGTTGTGTTTGCAGGACTGTGATATGCTTCCAGAAATGGTGATATCCCAAATTTACAGGACTCAGATTAGTTCATTGCTGTCCTAAATTCCCCCCATATGGTTCACTCCTTGGCTCTGAAAGCAACCTTCCTCAATGAGAGCAATAGATATCTTTAAAAAGCAGAATATTGTGTCAAACTGTTAATCTTTTATCTCCAGAATGCATACCAAGCTTCAATAGAAATCTCAGAAGTGATCACACCTTACCTAGGAAGGGAATGTTCTTTAACTCAAAACACAATGGAAAAGAATATTTTCTTAACAATGAAATCATAAGAGGAAGAAGTGTGTTTCTAACACAAAAGTGACAATGTTGCACCAACCTTGCCGTCTCCCAGGGTTTCCAAAATGCAGCTCTTGTTTCACGGAAAGCCATTACCTCTTACTATTTCTGTCTCCAAGAAATGAATACAGTATTTCAGCTACATTCTTCCCTGTGGGGCAGGACAGATAATGTATTATTTATAAAAGAAAAAGAATTAAAATGAAAAAGCTACCACTTTAGTAATTTAGTCTAATTTTTCATCAATGAAAATTTAAAAAAAAATAAGATGTTCAGAACAAGTAGTCTATACAAGTCTCAAGCAACTTATATACCTTCATCAATTGCCAGATATTGCACTTCGGAACTCCTCAATGTCCTTTTGGACCATGGACCTTGGACAGCAAATGTATTTTATTACCCCCTACTTGAAGAAAATCGCTATCCTACTCAAAGGCCCATTTCTTGGTACTTCTAAAAGACCATTTTTCTCAGTTTTTTAATACTTTAACTTGAGGTAATGGTCTGCACTGAAATCCATATTTGAAAAAAAGGAACTTGAGAGAAGACAACCCATAGGCACTCCAGGGTCTCTTCAGAGATGCATTTAAGTGCTTCAGGTTTGAAGTGTAACAACTATGGAAGCTGCCTAACTGCCTTATTCTCTAGTATTCAATAAAGAAAGGAGCTCCTCTTCTTCATCTTACTCTTCCTTCCCACAAACTCATGAAAGCAAACATACTTCCTTAGCCTTGCCTCTGGACACAGGTGGCACCATGTCCACGTGGGAGTCTTCTGCCCTTACAATGCCAGGGAGCAGCCCGCTAATCCTGAAGATCCATTTTCTGACTGATGTAAGTAGGCAATCCATCAAAGATATAGACGAAGGTTGTTTTTTTCCCCACCAAGGTTTTCAGGCAGCGTGTGTTGTGTGCATTTCCTGCAGATCAAGAGAAAACAATTTTATGTGTGTGTGTGTATCTGTGTGTATCCATGTATATACATACATATATATATATATATACACATATCTGTATTTTATTTTGAATGTGTCTCTATTTCCAAAATGTTACTTTACAAATAAGGAAATGAGGCCTATGGATAAGCAGCTTGTTGAAGGTCACTGTTAGTAGTGGTAGAGTCTAGAGTGAAACTCAGGTTTTTTCTTCAAATCTAGATCATCTAGATTTTATTTTTTATATAAATTTATTTTCCGTTTTTAACATTCACTTCCACAAGATTCTGAATTTCGATTTTTTTCCCATCTCTCCCCTCCCCACACCCCAGGACACCGTAGATCACAGTTTTGGGAAGGGAAACTTTTGGGAAGGGGAAAGGGACAAGCATGTAAATGCCTACTATGTACCAGGTACTATGCTAAGTACTTTACAGATATTACAACCCAGGAAGGGAGATGAGGAAACTGAAGCAGACAGAAGTTAAGCAACTTGCTTGAAGTGATATAGCTAGTAAATGTCAAGGGCCACATTTGAACTCACGACTTCCTGACTCCAGGCTCAGTATGCTAACCACTGTGCCACCTACACTAATACACACTAATAGTTATAGAAATACAAATTAGAGAAACTGAGGCTCAACCTCACACCCAGCAGATTGGCAAAGATAACAAAAAAAGGAAAATGACAATTGGTAGAGGGGTTGCAGGAAAACAGGCCCAGTAATGCACTTACCATGTGTACCACTCTCTGGCATTATCTGTATAACCTATCTCCCCAACCAGACTGTAAGGTCCTCAAGGGCAAGGAGTTATACCACATTCTATCCACAGAGGCCAGCACAGAGCCCTCATATAGGAGGTATTCAATCAAAGCTAATGAAGAGTGATGGTGTAGTAGTAATCAAGTAATACCATAATTTTCTGGTATTTAAAAATATCAGAAAATGAAAGAGACCACATTTTGTACATAAAAGTAACATCCTTGGAGCCAAACAACAGACTGTTTATTCTGTATGTGAATTGTACAAAATATGTTTTATGAAAGAAGAATGACTAGGTTGTCATGGAAATGATTCTAATTTGAGACTGACTGGATCAACAGATATTTTATTTCTGAAGTTGCCATGTCTCCAACGATCCCTTAAGAATGTACAGGTTCACGTTGCATGAAAAGCAATAGATTTGGTTCTGAATCTTAGTAATTGGCAAGAGAAATGAGTCCAAAGTGAGTCATTTCATTTTCAAATATTAAAATGAAATCCTACATTTTGCTTTGAAAAATCAATGCCTCTATGTAACCAAGAAGACAGAATTAAAATTTTTTTCTAATCCCCATGACCTTTCAAACTGCTCCAAAATAGAAATTATACACAAGAAATAAAGAAATTTTTGTTGTCTGCATGGTATAAGACATCAGGAACCCTACTGAGGTAATGACCCAATGAATTAACAACAAAAAAGGCTAATTCAGAGCCCCCACCAGCCATCACACTCTGGGAGGGCTTCACAAATCCTGAGATTGTGAAATAACTCAACTCTGCTCCCCTGGAACCTGTACCACAAAAGTGGGAAGCACGTTCTATCTGAAAAGCATTGTACTGCAGTGTGGCAGTGTGCTGGGATGAAACAGTATTCAGCCAGAGTATGAGGAACAAAGGAAAATGGAGCAGGGTGCCAGCGTACATAGAAGGGGCTTCATCAGACCCAAAAGAAAGGGAACTGGCATTTAGCTGAGGCCAGCCCTGCCTACCATAAGTCTCATGGGGTAGAGATCGTGAAGAGAATTCTTTCTTAAAGTACACAAAGAAACAAGGATAAAAGTTAAAATAAAATAGAAGTGATGGTAGAGCCCTAGGCCTGAGATACAATGGGCTAAACCTCACAACGTTCTACTTACAGGTAAACCGATGGTATTTTATGGGACTGAACTGCAGAATGACAGGGCACATTAAAGGGGAGAGGGGAGAAAGAAGATTGAAGGGCATATATGCTGTACACTAATCAAATCAAAGGAAAAGGGAAAATAACTCCTATAATCTCTTAGCAAGAAGGGGGCTTACAAAAGAATGGGTGAGATGGAAAAGGGAGAGACTGAAAAAGGGAGAAAGAAGAGGAGAAATATTGATTCAGCAATAAGAGGAAGTTCCACTAAAGAAAGCTATAGAATGGGAGATGAGGAACTTAAAACTGGTATAATCTTCAAGGATTTGGTGCTCAGAGAGTCTGCTACCTCTGACAGAATGTTGTCCTTCCATGGACAGCATCTCTCTTCAAGGGAAGAGCTCCTAGGGGCAAGGGACACCCAGAAGAGTGGGAGGATAGGGAGAAGAATTCATGGAAAATGGAGGCAAATGGCCAAGGGGAGGGCAACAGATGGAAATGAACTGAATGATCAGGGACATAGGAAAATTCCTGAAGAAATTGGTACATTTAGGGGTGTGGCACAACAGAAAAGGTGGGGTGGGTGGGCAAGAAATTGTTTAGAAAACAGAATTCAAAATAGATACCCTAGAAGCTAATTTTCATGAGGAATACACAAATTAAAGAAGGAATATATAAGTATAAGGGACATGAATCAAAGAACAAGTCTAAAACAGAAAGAAAAGAGAAGAGAGATAATGAAAACAATGATGGGAAAATCAGTTTTAGAAAAAAAAAGGACAGAAAGCAAAACTAAAAACTAAAAAAAGTTGAAGGACAGAAAGGAAGGGGAATTTTACTCAACTACTTAGCTGAGAGAAGAAGGAGGGTAAAGAACTAAATAACAGGAAGGAAAGAAGAAAGGAGTTAAAATATTAAAGAAAATTAGGGAAATGGGGAACAAACTGCAAGATTGTTCCTACCAAGGTCGTGAGGAAGGAGTGGGGATGAGTAGGGCCAAATGAGTAGGATCAACCTGAGGAGACGCTTACCTGGGATCTAGTCATGGCAAGTGAGGGAGGATGAGGGTAGGGCTTAGAGTATACTATGGGGCCATCTGATAGCTTCATATTTCAGCTAATTAATACTAAACTTGGTTGTTTATAGCTACTGCCATACAAGTTCTAGTAACACTCTTTAAAATTTGTTATCCTTCAACAAATCTCAGCTCTTCTTCCCTAGGACAGACATAATCCAACTTTACCAGGAACTGACAGAAAATATGGGAGTTCTATATTCACCAGGGAACAATAAACAGAATGCTATTGACCCCCTACACATCCCAGAGGGCAACTGGGAATTTGCCTAAACCTTTAATGCTTTTCGGGAGGAAGGGTGTAGAAGGGATTTTTGAATTCAAATGTTGAGATATACAGATATAGATATAGATACAGATATAGATATAGATATAGATGTGTACGTATGTATATATGGGTGTATATATATATACATATAGATATAATATAGGTACTTCAAGAGTTTTTACATTGATCTTTGAGTGTATGGTCATGAACATTTTTGTTCTGGTCAAGATAGAAACTAGATCAACAATTAAAATAAACCTAGTCCATATTGCAGTAGTATTGGGAGCCTATGTATGAGATCATAGTAATCAATGATATTTACAACCCTTTCTTCTCAAACAGAAGGCTGCACGGTATGATGGAAAGAGTGATGGATTTAGAGTCAGTGGACCTGGGTTTGAGTTATGGCTGTAATACTATATGCAGCTCAGTGGTTCAGTGGATAGAGCACTGGACTTGGAATCAGAAGGACCAGAGTTCAAATTAGGCCTCTAACACTTGCTAGCGATGTGACCCTGGCCGAGTCACTAACCCTCTGTTTGCCTCAGTTTCCTCATCTGTAAAATGAGGATCACAATGGCTACTATCTACTGGGTTGTTGTGAGGATCAAATGAGATTTGTAAAGTACCTAGCACAGTGCCTAGTGCATAATTGTTTGCTGTTGTTGTGCCATCATTCTTGAAGAGGCCCATGACATCAGGAAGGTGATTCTATGATTTGCAAGTGAATTGGATTTAAGTGAGGGAGGGCTGTGCAGAGTCACCAGCCTCACTCTCTCCTCTGGAGCCATCTGGGTCCAGTGGCAAAATCTAGATCAGGACGATTGTAGATGGCCACCCTGGTGCATAATAGGTACTTAACAAATGTATGTTTCCTTCTATCCTTACTGTGTGACTTTGAACAAGTCATTTAACCTCTCTGAGTATTGTTTTCCGCCTCTATCAAATGAGATGTTTGAGCAGAGACCTCTAAGTTCCCTTCCAATTGTGATATTCTATGATCCTTTGCCACTTTCTTGCAACTAAATTAAGGCACACACACAGCCCTTTCTTCTACTTCCATATTACACATTAATAAACAAAATCCCTGGAGTCAAAGTGAATGGCGTTAGAGAAAATCTCAACGGCAAAACTGAGTTTTCACATCATTTCTTTAAAACTACCTACTGAGCAGCTCATTGGTGAGAGATAGTTAAATTGCAATTCATACATAGCACAATAGGATTTCAGCAACTTCATTTTATTTTCTTTCAAATGTTAAAATAAATGCAGATAGTCCAGGAATCTAAAAATCAATCAATATGCATTTATTAAGCTCCTACTCTATGCCAGGTACTGATGATAAAAGGAAAATAAGGAATCTTTCCTGCCCTCAAGGGGCTTACATTCTGTCAGAGGGAGACAACACATACAAATATAAAGACATACAGAATGTACGTGCAAAAGTGTGTCTCACATAGACTTCAGCAAAGTTAGACGTCATGACAGATAACAAAATCAAAAAGTGAAGTCATTTCAGGTGTGAATGAAGCATTCCACGCCTTGGAAGAGATTCTAAGGCTTTGAATAACTCAATTTTATATGAGAAAAATAGCAGAGACAATGAATTTGTCCCAAGGCACAGGCTGTATCCACACCCTTGTAGCTAGCCCCTCATCTGCATTAGATCCAGCAGGAATAAGGGAGAGTGTATAGATACAATAAGATAGGGTGAAGTCCCTCTCTGAAGGAACCCATCTATGAACTAGGAAGAATTGTCCAATAGCAGAACTATACCTGCCCTACCCCTTGCCTGGGAGATCACAATCTTCAGAGCCAACACCCCAGGGGAATGGAACAGGAGAGGCTTCTGCCAATTCTAGATCAAGAATTTTTACCCTTTTTGAAAGCACGTAGAAGCACACCAGCTGAAGAGAGCACTGTAACACCCAGCGAAATCTCAGGCTGGAGGCAGTGGAGACTGGATGCTTCATTACCATTCTCCCCCCTGCTTTGGTCTCTGTGTGTCTTTGTGGGAAAGTATATGCCAGTGTTCGGGGGGAAAGGTTTTGTAATTACTGTTCTTGATATGTCATTTCAGAATATGTCTTCTCTGCTAATTGTTAATAGGAAGCATACTGGTTGGGGCTTGTTACCCCTAGAATCCACTCTGGGTATGCAACCTACCAGAAAAGTGCAAGTCGAGAGAACGAGTCAAGAAGATATAACTATATAAGGTAATCTGAGGGAAAGAAACCCTTACATCTAGCAGATCAGGAAAGGTCTCATGTAGGAAATAGCACTTGAGCTAAGTTTCAAAAGAATCTAGAGATGCTCAAAGGCAAAAGTGAGAACAGAGTCTATTCAGTCATGAGGGAGAAGACATGCAAAGACACGGAAATAGATGGGGTGTTGTGTAAGAGGAATAATAATAGCTAACATGTTAAGTACTTTTTACAAATATTATCTCATTTTATTCTCACAACAACCCTGGGAGGTAGGTGCTGTTGTGAGCTCGATTTTACAAGTGAGGAAACTGAGGTACTCAGAGATTAAGTAGCTTGCCCAAGATCACACAGCTAGTAAGTGAGGTAGAATTTGAACTCAAGGCTTCCTGACTGCAGGCCTGGCACTCCATCTACCATGCCACCTAGCTGTAGGAGAGAATGGTGGGAAATGTCAAGAGATTTTGAGCGATCATAATATGGAAACTCAGAGTAAATGACCTCTAATGATCCATTAAGCAAAATTAAGAAGTGATGGGTCTTTCCTATTAGTCTTTCAAGGAATTCGTGAAGTATTTTAAAGATTCCAAATCCACACAAAACTTCTTTCTTAATATACTGTTAGCTTTTAGACTTGTACTTAAGGATTGATTCAATCTAAAAAGTAACATAAAGATATTTGGGTGTTTCTTTTAATTAAAAAAAATCACTACAAATTTGTATTTAATTGTGTATATTTTTCCCAGCAGAAAACCAAATTTGAGCTAATGCTAGTAAAAGGGGAAACATCTATTAGCAAATGCATTAATCAGGGTCTTGATTACACTTCTATTGTCAACTATAATCATGTGTTTGAAACAAGGCCCCATTAGTTTATTACAGTCATTACTGCCTCTCAGTAAGAGATAATGTATTTGAATTTCCACAAGTCTATGGGAGCCACATAAGTAAAACATTCCGTTGTAGGGGCCCAGGCCACCTCAATATTTTCACATTATGAAATTGTCATCAAGACAGACACTTAAGCTAAGAACTACAAGTAGGACCCTAATCGATGAATTTTCCAAAGAGAATGTTAGTGACCATTTAGAAAAGGAAACAGTGATCACATCACAAAGAACCAGCAGGGCCTCCTCAAAGACTGGCCCTGTCACACCAACTTCAGCTGCTTTTTTGTCAGGGTTACTATTCCAGCACACTGGAGAATGCTAAAAACTTTTACAAGTTTACTTAGCTTTCTCTAAATAGTTTGACAGTCTCTCGTGTAATTTTTTGGACAAGATGAAGCCACAAGGGCTTGATTATAGTACAGGTAAATAATTCTGAAGCTGGTGGAATGACTGGCCTCAAAACTCAGCTTGAGTGCCACTTCTCTGATCTCCCCAGCTGCTTGTGTCCACCACGTCCCCAGTACACAGAAATTACTTTGGACATCTTATGTATTTACTTTTATGTGTAAATGCTGTTTCATTCATTGAATGTAAACTAGTTCATGGCAAGGGGTTCATCTGTTTTGTCTTTGCATCCCTGGCACCTCCCAAAATTCCAGACATATTGTAGGGATAGGGACTAGACCTTGATTTCGTTGGTGGACAGAATTTCCAGATGAGTAAACTCCCTCTACCAGCACAGGTGAGAAACTTCTCTGCAAGCTCTAGCATTACAGAGTTGCCTAAAGAACTGAGAGAGGAAGGTACATGCCAACAGTCCCACAGCCAGTGTGCAGTAGCAGAGGGGTCTGAAGCCAGGTCTCCCTGGATCTGGGGCTGGCTCTCTCTGACTGAATGAGGCAATGACCCATAAGTTACTGCCTGTTCATGAGCTCTTGAACATTGTTACCAGTGCCCTAAATAAAGATATAAATGGTATGCTTTTCAGATATACAGATGGTACAAAAATATGTGGGATAATTAAATGTGGGGTGAATGTGTGAACATCCAAAAAAGATCGTACAAATCAGACAACATGAGTTGTAACAGAGATAAATGAAGTCTCTTAAAATTAGGTTCAAAAAATCAACATCATAAGTGTAAGTTGGGAGAGCTATGGCTAGATAGCACTTTAGCTGAAAAAGATCTAAGAGCTTTAGTGAAGTTATCAATCACTGTACATGAGTGTGATGTGGCTGCCAAGAAAGTTAATATCTTGTGTGGCATTACAAGAGGTACAGGTTCTAAATAAGTGAAAAGGAACCTCCTACCTTTTAAGGAATCCATTTCCACTTTTGGACAGCTGACTTCAAGTCAGCTTTGGTGGGAATTTGTAGCCTACAGAAAGAAACACTGAAGGAAGACATGGAAGCTGTCTCAGGTGCTAGAAAGGCTTCACTTAGTAGGTGTTTAATATATGTTTTCTGATTAACTATTAGCTGTCATATAAAAAAGATGGATGAATGGTTATGCTCAGTCCCAAGGAGCAGAACAAGGAACAATGGTTGGAAGTTACAGAGAGATTGCTGAAGGCTTGATATCATGGAACAACTTCCTAACAACTGAGCCACCCAAAACTGGAATTGGCCGCCTTGGGAGGTAGTGTCACTTCTCAATAGAAGTCTCTAAGCAAAGGCTGATCATCACTTACTGGATATATTGTAAAAGAGATTCTCTTTCAAATATGGGTTAGACTAGATGGTTTCTGGAGTACCTTCCAACTCTGAAATTCTTTGATTCTATGACTTCTGTAGACTGGAACTGTTCTCAGGGTCCATGCTGGGAGACTACCTTCTTTACAGGTGAAGCCACCTTAAAACACAGTCATCTTGATGCTTATGGGCATGAACTTCCCTAAATGAAATCTGAGACTTAATAAACAAATTCCTTTTTGTAACGAATGAGTTTTCTGTTTATGGACATTAGTCAAAACTGGAGCCATACAATAAATGCAGCTTAGGCAGCTAGGTGGCATGATGGATAAAGCATTCACCCCACCGTCAGGAAGATCAGAGTTCAAATCCTGCCTCAGACACTCACTAGCTGTGTAACCCTGGGCAAGACATTTACCCTTTGCCTACCTCAGTTTCTTCAACTGTGAAATGGGGATAATAATAGCACCTACCTCCCAGTGTTGTTGTGAGGATCAAGTGAAATAAAATTTGTAAAGTACTTTGCAAACCTTAATGTGCCATATAAATGCTGGCTATTATGCCACCACATCAGTTCTTCAAAAGCTCTATGGGTACCTTCCCATCCCCCAATGTAAATTCCACGAATGTGGGAACTATTCTTCTGTTTCATCTTTCTACCCACAATGCTTCGTGCTTCATAAACATTAGTTGAACTGAATTTCATTTCGTGAGTAGGTGTTCCCTCTAACAATGCAGAGAACAACATGTCTGTGTCTATGATATCCCATGGTTTCATGAGCTGTTACAGCCAAAATGTTCATTATCTTTTGGTGTGAACCAGTAGATTGTCATACTGAATAAATAATACTTAGATTTCTTAGTTGCTGATGATTCTAAAATATCCTTAACCACCGGTAATAATTTTCCCACAGGTCCAATCAGTCCTACATTTCTTTCGATGAGAATGGATTCCATCAGGAATAACCTCAAAATAGCCAGCTTTTTCTACTTTTGCGGACACGGTTATTTACATGCCCCTCTTGGAATTTATATTTAAATACTGGACACTAAGAAATTGATTTTACATTTTTAGAACTAATCATTTTCTTCAGTTCTCTAAAGAGAGTCCCCACAGCTAATTCATTTTCATACAGCCTGAGAAAAATCTACTTGAAAATGAAATTGCATTGTAATGACCAAAGCCAAGGTGATTTCCAGTAAGTTCATAGGCGAACAGCCCAGGCATTTACTTGTCTAAACATTACCGAGATCAGCAGAGGCTTTGCCTCAGGTGGGTTTAATAGTCACTCTGAAATGTCCTCCTTGCAGCTCATATCAGCCAATTCAAACCCAAATGAGCTGAACCAATATTTATTAAGCACCAATGTGCAAAAAACTACACTATATACTAGAGGTTCGAATATTAAATATAATACAGATCCTTTTCTCAGGAAATTTATACTTTAGTTGGAGGAGACAAGGCATGTATAGAAATGTCTATAATACAGATTGCCTTTTGAGAAGTTCAAAGTGCTCTGAGAAACTGAAGAAGGGGAAAGTTTCCAGTTTAAGGGTGGAGGAGAGTCAAGGAAAGCTTCCCTGAGAAATGGCATCTGAGTTGAGTCTTAAGGGAAGCGATAGATTTCAAAAGGCAAAGATGTAAGTAAGGTGGGGCTAAAGGAGTAGAGAGAAATCAGTTTCAACAATGGTGAAGAACATAGGAAATGGCACAAAGACAGAAAAGGGCAGGACAAGAATGGGAACAGTTGAACTATAATGCAGAATATGTGACAAGAGAGAGTGTGTGATACAGCACAAAAATTGATTAGAGCCAGATGCAAACCTAAATACCCCACATCTCTGTCCTCATCCCCCTTTTCTTATTTCTCTACTGTGTTTTGCTTGGAGATCTCATTCATTCGATAATCACTTCTGGTCAACTGACTCCCAGAGCTATGTATCTAGCCCTAATCTCTCTTGTATCTCCACCTAGAAGTAACACCAGTACCTCAAAATCACCATGTCCAAAACTGAATTCATTATATTTTCCCTTAAAAGGTTCTCCTCCTCCTAAGATTCTTATTTCTCCTGAGAGAAACCATCTCTCAACCAGTCTTGTCAACCAGACTTGAAACCTGGAAATCTTTGACTCTTCCCTCCCTTTTGCCAACCCCTCCCAATTCCAATCATTCTCCAAATCCCCTCAATGCTACCACCATGGTATGGCACAGGGATGGAGAATCTGTGGCCTCCTAAGTCCTCAAGTGCAGCCCTTTGACTGAATCCAAACTTCACAGAACAAATCCCTTTAATAAAAAGATTTGTTCTATAAAACTTGGACTTAGTCAAAAGGCTGTACCCGAGGACATAGAGGACCACATGTGGCCTTGAGGCCACAGGTTCCCCACCCCTGGAGATGGCATGCTGGACTGGGAGTTAAGAAGACCTAGGGTCAAATGCCATCTCTGATTCTCACTAGCTCTGATAATGTGGGCCAATTACTTTATATCTCTGAACTTCTGTCTGTCAAATGGGATAGTAATCCCTGCAATGTCTACCTCACAGAATTGGAGTGAGAACCATCTATCCAATTCATCCTCCACAAACTTGCCAAAATAATATTCCTGATCCTGACTACATCCCTCTTCTGCTCAACAATCTTCTGTGTCTCTCTACTACTTCTAAGATAAAACACAAACCTCTTAGCCTAGTATTCAAGGGTTTCTCCAAACTGATGACAAGTTTATCTTGCCTTACTCCTCTTCAGAAACTACATTACAACCAAATCAGGCTATTAGCTATTCCTCAAACACAAAATGCGTCTTCAAGCATTCACATAGGCAGCAGGGAAGGTAATATGGTTTTGAGCCACAAGACCTGGGCTCAAATTTCTGTTCTGTCATTATCTGTGTGACTTTGGCCAAGTCACTGAATTTCTCTGGGCCCAGTTTCCTCATCTGTCAAATGAGGTAACAGGATAGGTGATCTCTTAGTGGGGTACCCTTTCTCCCTTACCCCTGCTGCCTGCTTGGACCTCCAGAACCCACTAGGGCTGCTTCACCACTCACTGATCTTGTATGAAATGAGAGTTACCCATTCCATACTCTATGGTGAAGTGGAGAACCCCCAGGTCTTTCTGTTTGCTCTGTCTCTAATGACTTGTAGATCCCACCCATTATCATCTGACTTAGTGACTTGACCTAAGTACTTCCCAGCCTTGTTGTCTTCTCCTCCCTGAACCTAGAGAACTGTTAGGTCTTTCCATCCCCACTGTAAGCACTTTTTCATTCATTCATTTATTCATTCAGGTCTTCTCCAGCTCTAAGTCATAAAATGATGATGATGATGACGATGATGACGATGATGACGATGATGACGACGATGATGACGACGATGATGATGACAATGATGACGATGACAATGATGACGATGATAATGATGCCGACAATGATGAAGATGATGATGACGATGATGACGATAACAATGATGACGATGATGAAGATGATGATGATGATGACGACGATGAAGATGATGACGATGATGACGATGACAATGATGATGATGAAGATGATGATGACGATGATGAAGATGATGACGATGACGACGATGATGAAGATGATGACGATGACAATGATGATGATGAAGATGATGATGATGATGATGATGCGTAGTGCTTTAAGGATTGCAAAGTACTTTACACTTTTATCTTACTTAATCCTCACAACCCTGTTAAGGTAAGTTCCATTATTATCTTCATTTTACAGATGAGGAAAGTGAGGCTGGAATAAATTAAGACATTTGCCCACGGTCACATAGCTATGGAGTGTCTGAGGCAGGATTTAAACTCGGGTAATCCTGACTCCAAGTCCAGCACTCTTATCACCTAACTTGCATATGGCCTATGAATTACTTAATTGACAATTAATAGGTATCATTTCTATAGCATCTTAAAGTTTTTAGAGTACTTTATAAAAAATGTCTCATTCTATCCTCACAACCCCAGGAAGTTGGTGTTATCAATATCTTCATTTTACAAATGAGGAAACTGAGGCAGACAGAGATTAAGTGACTTGCCCAGGTCATGTGTATCCAAGACCTGATTTGAAGTCAGGTCTTCTTGACCCCGGGCTGAGCCGCCCTATAAAACTATTAAATTCTCAGAATCCTCTTCGTTTAAGGTTCAACATAGCTCCCACCTCTTTCACAAGGCATTCCCTGATCCACCCTTCCACTCCACCAATTTAAAATGTTACCACACTCCTCCCATTTCCCTGGAGCCCTCTGCCTGCATCTCTCCTTTATGCCGATCATACTTTACACTATATTATTATTATCTCTGTACATGCTGTATTCCTCCTCCACCCAACTAAAATCCCATAATCCTCCATTTTATCTTTGTATCCCACAGTCCCTTGCACATCAGAGGGCCAGTTAAAAGGAATGAAGTTTTGTTTGGTGCTCCCTTCATCAAGAGCCTTCTGACCGTCTTCTTGACAGAAGTATTAACGCTATAAATGCATGAGCTTTTTGCATAGTCTCCTCGACTTTGGGCTTTTTCAAGTTTTGATCCTGAACCATATTTTCCAACACTTTTACCACCTTCTTCTGTTCCTTTGCATTGAAGTCACTAAGTATCAAGCTATATACTGATTTGGTTTGCAGGATCCTGTCAAGATCTTGGTGGAATTTCCTGACTTCTCTACCTTTTCCAATAGATATTGTTACAGAAGCTGCACTTATATGTACGGGGTCTATTTGCTTCTGTTTGTCAAGAGCATCACTAGGCAAGATGATCTAGTGTCCCATGAAACGTCACTGATTGCCCTTGCATGTACCATGAAAGCAAATTCACCAATTCTTTTATTCATGTCTGCAAAGAGAGCCTTTGAATCAAGCTTCCAATCAGACACAAATTCTTTTATGTCTTCTGGTTTCACATATCAAAAGAATAGCAATATTAGGTATGGTTCAGTTCCTCCAGTAGCATATTAACCTGCCCATGGCTGACAAAGACTGCATTTTAGAATACCAATATCTAAATTCATACGTAAAACAGTCTAAATACCATGATTCTTTGTACCCTTGGCTCCCTCTTCCTCCAGTTATAGAAACAAAAAGGGGCACAGGTCTGAGGGCCATCTTGTATTTTTATCTTTTTCATGGATTACTATGGGCAAGAAATCTATCACCTCATAGCCAACCCTCTTGTGATAAACTTTTCACCTTTGGGCAGATGCGATCTATCCTGGGACCATGCTCAAAACCTTTCCATATTGATAGAAAGGGCCAGAGCCTGTGTTCCACTGGGATAACCTTTAATAACCCGGGTCCCCTCCACACCTTGATGAGACATCAGAAAGGGGCTTTTGTGAGGACTGATAAAAACATAATAGCTCTAAAAAGAATATTTTTTTTCCTACTGGGCTGAAAATTTTACTTGAGCCTAAACTGTCTATTGTGTGAAAATCACATGCATTAAAAATTAGTACAATTTGTACCAGCAACCCCAGCTGTCTGCGTTATTTCACAGCAACTCAATTTTATAGAAATCATCCAAAGAAAGTTTGCAATGAATAAATATAGGTCTCATGATGGCAAGAAACCAAAAATTCCTTAGCCATGGAGAAGTCAGTTCAAAATCTACACTTGGTGAATGGAGTCCCAGTCTTGCAGAGTGCCTCCAGTATGAATCATGCCTCACAGAGAGATGAAGAAAGGGGTCATGCCTGTAATTTCACTGGCACAGGGAGCTTCCAGGGAGGAACTCCCTCTACAAATGTAGGTCGGCACCTTCTCTTCAATGTAGGCAATGAGAAGTGACTTGCCCAAGGTCTCACAGCTAGTATGTGACACAGGTAGGAATCAGCCTCAAATTCTCCTGGCTCCAAGGCCAGCTTCCTCTCCACTTCACCATGTCTGACACAGACAGATGATAAGCACAAAAAACAAACAAGTAGCAGAAAGAAAAGTCAGATGATACTAGCTCCCAGCTGAGACTGGAGAAAAGCTAGATCCTACCTCTCCCATTTCCAAATATCAATTGTACACATTTTCAACCAACTGAAATTTCAGGGGTAGCTATAGGGAAGCAATGTTTGGCTGCTATGGGAATCCCCACCCTGCCAGTGGTCCTGGAGTCCCTGGGTTCACTGTTAATGGAGAAGAATCTATACAAGGTATGCTGTTAAAGCTATGTGGTATAGTGTATATGTAGAGTATGAGGCCTGCAATCAAGAAGACCCAAGTTCAAATCTGGCCTCAGACACTTACTAGGTGTGTGACCCTGGACAAGTCACTTAACCCTGTCTGCCTCAGTTTCATCATCTGTACAATGAGCTGGAAAAGGAGATGGACACCAGCATCTTTGCCAAGAAAACCTCAAATGGGGTCACAAAAAGTCGGACAAAACTGAACAACAAAGTACAGTTTCTAACCTCTTCCCTCATGAAGCTACCACCTAGATCTTTCCTAGAATTGATGCCACCTCTCACTCTCACCAATCATTTTAGAAAATTATTCATCATTCTTATTGTAATGATCTGAAAACCAGTATGATAGAGGAGACAGAGCTAGCTACAGAGCCTCATGAAGATTTGGGTTCGGATCTGACATCAGCCATGTACTAGCTATAGGATTGATTGTAAGTCACTTAACCTCTCAGTGCTCCAGTCAACTCTCGGAAAGCCTAAATTAAAAATGAATTCATAATCTGCATAAGCAGAAGGGGTTTTCACACTGGAAGTTACCCATATCCATGAAATCACAAGTTTGGACCCAAAGCTACAATGACTTCTTGTTATTGGCAGTTTTCAGTAAAGCCTAGATAGGATCTTTGTTCTCTCAGTTATGCAAAATATTTTGTTATGTAAAATAAGTTCATTTACATATGAAACACTTTATTGTAATTTCCATAATCTGTATGACACTTCTCTCTCACACTGATTTTAAATATAGGCTTAGTTTTGCTTTTGCTGGGGAAATAGCTGAAATCAGAGTGAGGAAATTCATTCAAAACAGTTGTGCTAGTTGTAGTAGTAATAGTATAAATTTACATGCCACTTCATATATTACAAAGTGCTTTCCTCATAACAAGCCCATGAGGTAGACGGAAAGAATTATTATTTCCATTTTATAGATAAGAAAACTGAGGCTCAGAGAATTAAAATGACTCACCAAAGGTCATTCAACTAGTCAGTATTGGAGTCTGAGAATGAGAAGCTTGGCTGAAAGGACATGTTTACCAAAGCAAGAGTAAGGACAAGGGCATTATAGGCACTTCTTAAAGAGTAAAGGAATCCAGTCCCTAAGTGACAGCGTAACAGACAGGAATCGTAATTTCAGAGGCGGCAAAAAGGGAAGCTAAGGGGAAGGGGAGGAAGAGTGGGAGGGTAGTCATTTTCATCATTAGCACAATGAGAAATTTAATAAGCTCTGATAGAGACCAAACAGGAGGCAGGGTTGGTATGTGCCCAAAAGGGACAAAAACACCCAGCCACAATGCTCTAGGAGGTAGTCACAACAATACTAGCCAGCCAGTAACTGGAAGCTGTTTCCAGCACAACTCATTAGGAGCCAGTGTGATGATCATTAAACTACCCAGATTAGTGCTGGGAAAGGTTAGGCTTTTTCTTTCTGCACTGTAAGGGAAAATAGCACCAAAAAATGAGGCCAGTATAAATGAAAAGAGAAGGGGATGAGATTTTATGTCATTTAATGAGTTAGAGTCGTAAATTAGATTCACAAATTGAGAAAATGCATGGCATGGTGGGAAAAGCACTGGACTTGGGAGTCAGATGGCATGGATCTGAAGGCCTAACGCTACCATGTACCATGGCAGGCTGTCTTCCCTGTTCAAAAGTGCCCCATATGGTGATAATAAGGAAAGATTCTGCCTGACACATAGCCTGAATCATAGTGTGGCAACACACATCTTGGGGCTACTTCTCCAGTCCCAGCAGAATCAACAGGATGGGTCCCCAGAGGAAAGCTGAGAACTACCACCACTCAAGAGTCCAAGGGTAGCCCCAAGGGAGTGGGGTTTTCTAGTACTGTTCTTCAAGAGCCTCAATTAACAGATGTTTGCCTTATGGTAGAAAAAGAACAATTGGTACAAAAAAAAGAGTCCCTTCAAAAGTATGGGATATGCCCTCCCACAACTACGCACAAGGTCTGTGGGGAAAAGTCGGCTCAGTCTTAGAAAGCACATTGGCAAAGAGGTAACTTGTAGCTCCTGATGACTGTAAAGTCATTTTCTCACTTTGAGAATTCCTCCTGAAGTTCCCCTTCATTGTAGCTCCCAGGGTCAGTGCTGCCTTTCTGTAGTGTGTCCAGTTTGTCCTTGGCACGTCCTTTGGCTCCAATGGAGACAATCTATCAGCTACTGTTGCTCTGGGGGCATCTACCAAAGGTGAGAGAAAGTCCAAATCTCTCAACCTTTCAAAATTCACAAGGTTGTACCCTGTTAGGGCTGAAGGGTGGGAAAGGAGGGGACTCGTTTACTTTCCTCTCCAACAAGGTCAGTTTCCTTGACCACCATGAGAGAAGTCAATTTCTGGAATCTCCTACTGAAGTCTTTTCTAGAAAGCTCTTGCAGGAATGCTCAATTCCGAATTGATGCACCATATTATACATCGGTCCAGAGAGGTGTCTGATTCCCTCAACCAATACCAATATGTTTCCTATGTAGCCTCATTCACTGATCAAAATACTTCATTCCTCACAAAATGACTAAGGACCAATTCACATGTAATGTACACTCTTGGTTAGCTGATTCAACAGAAGTATCTGGGACTTGTTCACGGCCAGTTTATACCTCTGCTTGATTTACCGATTCAGTCCAGAAGTCTTGGTCTTCTTTGTTCTCATTTACTAGCATGTGTGTGAGTGGGGATGGGGGAGAACGTATGGGGGAAGTGTATATTATAGTATTCAGAGTAGAAAGACATCTTAAAAATCATATAGTCCAACCCCATTCTTTTACAGATGAAAAAAAAAACTGACTTCAGAGAGGGGAATGGGCTTGACCAAGTTCACACAGGTATAGAGCCATTGGAATTCAAACTCAAAACAATTTGTTACAGTGGAAACAGAACTGAATTTGCAGTCAAGGGACCTGGATTGGAACACTTCTTGGAAATGCTTGCCAGCAACATCATAGATTCAGCATCAAAGCTTAAAAAAATCTTGCTGCTCCTACGTCCACAACATCTCTTACAGTCTGTCTTTTCTCTCCATTCACACAGCTACCACTCTAGTTTAGGCCCTCATTAACTCTTGCCTTGTTGTTGTCTTTCAATCCTATCCAACTCTTCATGACCCTATTTCGGGTTTTCCTGGCAAAGTTACTGGAGTGATTTGCCATTTCCTTCTCCAGCTCAATTGACTGATGAGGAAACTGAGGCAAACAGGGTACATTGACTTGCCCAGGGTCACACAGCTAGTGTCTGAGGCCAGATTTGAACTCAGGAAAATGACTCTTCCTGACTGCAGGCCTCGCACTCTATCCACTGCAGTGTCACCTAGCTGCCCCCAACCTCTTGCCTGGACTACTACAATAGCTCTTTCTTTTAAGTCTTCAACATTCATTTTTTACAAGATTTTGAATTCCATATTTTTCTCTTCCCTTCCCTCCCCCTCCCCAAGATGGAAAACAATCTGATATAGATTATACATGTACAATCATATTAAACATATTTCCACATTAGTCATGTTGTAAAAGAAGAATCAGAACAAAAGGGAAAAATCACAAAAAACAAAAAAAGTGAAAATAGTCTGCTTCGATCTGCATTCAGACTCCACAATTCTTTCCCTGGATGTGCTTAGCATTTTCCATCATGATTATTTTGGGACTGTCTTGGATCATTGTATGCAATAGCATTCTGACTGGTCTTCCTGCCTCAAGTCTGTCCCCTTTCCAATCTATCATGCACAGAGCTGACAAAGTGATTTTCCCAAAGTGCAGGCCTAATCATGGTACTCCTCTACTTAATATAAACCCCTCTGTTTTCCAACTTTATTGTACATTCTTTCCCTTCCTGGACTCTGTGGTCCAGCCAAACTTGGTCTTCTTGTTCCTCCTCTTCTTTGCACAGGATGTCCTCATGCTTGAAATGTACTCCCACCTCTTCTCAGCTGCTACCTTCTACTCCAAGCCTCTTCCCATCCCCCAGCTGCTAGGGCTTACTCCCCTCAAAATACACTTTGGTATATATTTCATCTATACTTATTTATGTACATGCTTCCTCTTTGTCAGCTCCTTGAGGACAGGGACAGTCTCATTTTTGCCTTGGTAACACCAGCACTTAGTGCCATGCCTAACATATAGTGAGCACTTAATAAATACTTGTTTGTTTGGATAATAATTGCACGGGAGGATAAGAAAGCTCTTCATTCTGCACACGGTTATTTTGGCTTTTGACCACCACCAGTGTGTGTATTTGCTTAGTACATGAACTACAGAGAAGGCCAAGTTCTAGTAACACTTGTGGAGGTCACTCTCAGAGATAACTGTTTAAATTACTTTGGGCTTATCAGAATTCTCTAAAAGGCAACTGAGATAACCAGGAGGTCAGGTTAGAGAGGGCAGGACCATAATTGTCTTCAGAATGTCTTTCACAAAAGGATTTCATTGTTTCACAAATGAAACTGGTTAGGTAGCTTGTTTTCTAAAGGCCAAAAATATATTTGTTTCCAGAAACATCACAGACTATATATAATTACACTTCAAATTTAGCATCAAGGATAACCGCAGACAAGGAAAGAACTTAGGCACAAGTGAGTGACTGTTTCGAACATTTATTCTTCTAAGCAAAGAGATATAAGGAAAATCTTCCCTTCTCTCCAAAGATTCTCAAACTTCATTCTGTCTCTTACTGTGAGAAACTGAATGATTCATTTCTAAATCAACAACATTAAATCTTTGCAAAACAGGTGATGGAATAGCATAATCTAGTTTACTTTTGACTGCTCAATGTCTATCATTGTAATAATCCAAGAACAGAAGTGCACATAAGCAGCGTTGTCTGACTAAAAAGAGCATTTGTCCAAAGACTCAGAAGAGCCGAGTTTGAGACAGCAACTAGCCCTTTATGACAACCCTGAGCAAGTCTCTTACTTTGGCCAAGTCACCTTCCACCTCTGCAGATGAAGCATGTAATGTATGGATTGTACAGAAGAGCTCCTGGAGAACAGGACCTGTTTACTCTGTGGTTTTGTATCCCCCAACACCTGGCACCTAGTGCTTGTAGATAACCCTTGGTGAATTCAGGTGGAAAATGATATTAACCAATAGTGCCTGCGCTGCCTATCTCACACGTAGGGCTGTTGGGAGACTCTACTAAGATGGTGAATGCCAAGGACTTTGTAAACTTCAAAGTGCTATCTAAAAGAATCACAGGATAACGTGGGAGTTAAGTCCATCTTTGGCCTTATGTTTCAGAGCCACAAATAGCCCTAGCTGCCCCTGGGGCAAAGGTTAGTCAAAGAGGGATAGGCACATGAAACATTCTTTTCCCCTATGCTGATGCCTGGGGACAAAACCTAGCACAGCTATGGTTCTGGTAGCCTAGAGCCTGGAGCACAGTGAGCACTTAAGAAGTCCTGATTGACTAACTGTTATTACCACACCAAGAAAGAACAGCTAACCCATAGCAGCTTCACTTCTATTTTTCAGCTTCCCTTAGCTCCGACCATCTGATCCTTCATGCTAATCAAACAGTATGTATTCTTTCGTCTATTTTCTATTTGATCTTGTCATTCCCAAGAACAGATACACTCCATTAACATAGTGCCTTGTTTATTTTCAAATTCCTAGATAAACAAGGACCAGGCAGTGTCTCATCAAAGGTCATTAAAAGCAGATGCTATGTAAAGTTCAATGATCAGTGTAGTCATTTCATAAACATTTTTCATATAAGCTTTGAGCCTGTTGAAGTGGTGGAAACCTCTCATTGGCATTCAGGCAGAGTCATTAATGAGGTATTCCACATTGGTGGTTTAAGGGAAGCTTCGAAAAAGCCTCTTTTGGATTTGAAAGCTTACATTCTTGAAACTCCTAAAAGGTTCCTTTGTTAAGTGATGTTCCTTTTATAAGGTTTGCTCCATATTTCCCCCACCTGGGCTTTTCTCTCCCCCCTCCCCTTTTCAGAAGTCCGTGCTGAGTCTGTGAGACCAACAGAGAGGAAGCCTTTGCCTGGATACCACTATAATATAGAGATCCTTTGCACTCCCCAAAATATGCATGAAATGAACTAAAAGAAAGCTGATCTTCTTTCACATTTCTGAAATATTCTTAGCTGAAAACTAACTAATAAAGATGATCTTTTACACAGCAGTCTTCTCATTAATTCTATTTCTAGCTTTCAGGCTACACAAAACTTTCATATCCTGCTCCAAGGCCTATACCCTCATTAGGCTCAGCCTCCAATAAGTTCCCCTACTTGCCCCTTACTTAATGATCTTGTCAAGCTTGTCTTAATCGAATATTTGCTCCAGCAGGAATGGATTTCAGCCCAGTACTGAATTTCAAATTAGTTGAGGCCTCAACAAATAAATAAATGCTCCCAGTTATCAAGCTAAAGTCTATTTTCTATTAAAATGAAAAGCACCAAATAGTGAGAGTTCCTAGTTGGCTGTTTTCAGTTCAAAATGGGAATTCTCTAATTTTGGTCCAATCAAGGAAAAATGTTCCCAGGCATTATTCCCAGCCTTGTTCTTCAAAGGCATGGCACTCAATGTAGGAGCACTTATTTTCTTCGTGAAAATATTTCTAAAAGAGCATTTTCTCTCTCTCTCAGTTGACTAATATGGAATTACAAGGAAAAGCTCTTAGAGTTTAAAGTGGAAGGAACCTTAGATATCATCTAACCCAATCGATTTTACAGAGGGACAAACTTAGGCCCAAAGAAATTAAATGACTTATCCAAGGTCCTGCAGGTAGTAAATGGCAAAGCCAGGTCCTCTGATTACAAATTCATCACTCTTTCCACTGTACCAACAGAGAGTCAAATTTCACTCCATCTAACCCTGCCACACTAACTAATTACCCAGAGTCTTCAGACCCTACTCAGGAAAGCAGTAGGTTCAAAATGGAAAAAAGAGAAATTTGAACACTTTGGCATTGAGTGTGCAAAATATGGGTGCAGAATGTCCACATAATGTTTTCATAAAGCCCATAAGCCTGCAGAAAAGTAGTAATAAGTTAGTCAATAAGCATTTATTAAGTGCTTACTATTTCCAGGTACTGTGCTAAAAAAAGACAAAAAAAGAAGTCCTTGATCTCAAGGAGCTCACAGTCTAATGGGATACACAACATGCAAACAACCATGTATCCAAAAAAAAGCTATATACAGGATTCATTGGAAATAATCACCACTGAGATGGTCATCAAGCAGCATACAATTCCCCTCCAAACAGTTGTTGCTGTATGTTTCACTCTTCTTTCTATCTTTACTGCCTCCCCTGTCCCCTGCAAAGAAACAAAAACTCGAGTGTCCTTCTTATCCGTATGGGACCATGTACTCTTCAACTCTGAATTCTGTGGAGCAATAACACAGTGAAACACGGGAAAGATCCAAGAAGGGTTTCAAACAACATACTGGCTTGAGGCAGAATAGGGTAGTATCCAAAGGCCTCTCCTCAGAGACACAAAGCCCTGGGTTGATCCCACCTTTAGTGCATACTGTGGGTAAGTTATTTAACCTTTCCATGCACTAAAGTCCCAATTTTATAAGACTCTGAATTACTTTAAGAGGAACTTCTTCTAAAATATTCTACCAACTCTAAGGGGAATCACTCATTTGCAACAGTGAAGAGAGTTTCAACAGCACAAGTTTCCTATGTCAATAAAATTGCACATCTTACATATATATCCTTATATACACATTTGTATGAATTTGTGTTTGCATGTATATATCTATATACACATACATGTACATACACAGAGCTAGGTCTAATTAGTGTAAAAAATGAATCCCATGAAGTGGGTGCATGTACTCAAATTGCTTTTTTTCCCTCATGTCCTCTCGCCACCAACCAATGAAGCTAGCTCACGTTTTTTCGGACAGCTCGCTGCTTAAAGCAAGAGAAGGACCTGATCTGGTACTATGTCCATTTGCCATGTCCCCAGCTATTCAGAAGACTAGTGAAGCCTGGCCCTGTTGAAGCGATTTAAAAATATTTACCATCTCAATTGGAACTATGGCAACAAGCCCCTTTACTTTCCTTTCCAGGAAGCTCTGTCTCATGTGCTTTGATAGGTAACCTGTCACCTAGACTTCCAGCTGGTGTGGGGGAAGAAGACTGGATGTTAGTAGGCCCCAAAAATCTCAATTTGAAACAGTCTCTTCCATGCCTCCCACAAGACCAAATTCAATTTACTCTCTGGTGTCACTCTTTGACACAGTGCTGCTCGCAGACAGCATTTTCTCATTACCGTACATAAATTTCAACATCCCAGGTGGTCTTTATGCTTTTTCAAGATACTTAATATAAGCTCTCTTCTTGGCAAATACATGCCCATGAATTCCCTCTCTCTCCCTCTCTTTTTTCCTTCTCTATTCAGGTTTTTGGCACATCATTATCAGCATGTGATTGCGGGGCCTGGGCTCTGATGCTGGCATGAACAGCAGACTTTCTATAGAAGAATCAGCAATGTTATTCAGACTTCCTGTTTCTCATTCCCAGAATAATCATCTAACCAAGTCTGGAATGGACATAATGTATCTGAAACAGGTGGGAATGCACACAAGTAGCCAAAAGAACCAGTAGGTGCATCCTATGTACTTGTCAAGGATTCCTCGAAAGAAGTATCAGCTGTGTAACCCTAGAATTTTTTTATAGAAGTTTTGTTTCTAATTCTGTCCGGGTAAGGTGGGAACTTCCAAATTAAGCATGTGGTTTTGAGATATATCTGAATCAAAAAGAATGATGTCAAAGAATTATGCAGAATAAGAATAATCTAGGGATACAGTCTCTAGTACCTTTGGGGATTTGTCAATACCAACATGCTTTTCCTGAATGACATTCAGCTGCATCAGCCATCAAGGATACCAGTAATGACAGCAGAACAGCAACCCACTAAATTACACTATCTCCCTTCCCTTTTTGAGAATACACAAAGGGAAAAGGGCAAAACTATCCATATAACTTAGAAACTAATTCACAAGTGTTTTTGTTATACACTGAATCCAATTTTTGTCACTGAATTTTCTACTAAGAAAGCTGAAAGTTCTAAAGTGTATCTAACCTGAAAGTGGAAGAAGCAAAAAACAAAAAAACAGACTCCATTCTCAAGTGTCAGGGGAAAGGGCTCTAGTAATCCCTGCTGGGCCCCTCTGGTAGGGGTGTCAGGGTCAAGCCAAGACTCAAGAACATGGAGCCAAATGATGGAGTCAAGGGAGTGAAAGTGAGTCAGAGTCAAGTCACCAAGCTGTGAGCAGAAACATAGTAATTAGGACCTAGGGAGAAACAAATGCAAATAAACAGGAAGATGTGAGTCGAAAAGGGCAGAGAAAACACTGTAGTTCAGCCTTACACCCACACCTATGGGAGGGAGCCAAGGAGGAAGATCACCAGAGTAGAATAAGAGTATCTGAAGGCCTTAAATATTGGGAAGCAAATGGTGGTGTCTTGTCCTAAGTCTGACTTATTCCTGTGTGTCTGTTTCCCCTCAGCAAATTCTCAACAAAGAAACTGGTACTTTTTAATTACTAAGGGGCAGATAGTCTGTTTGTTCTACAGATGATTTAACAGTAGCCAAGAATTTCTGGTTAATATTGTAACAATGAATACTCTGGCCCCTACTGCCTGAAGGCCAGGTTTATTACTTTTCAGGCCTGCCCCTAGGGTTTTCCAGTACCCTCTAGGGGGTTTCAGAATATCTAGTCTGACTGCCATAGGATCCAGTCCCTAACGATTGGGTTCCCTCGATTTTAGGGTGATCCCTGGAACCTTGTTTCATTTAACCACTTCTGTTTTTTTTTTAACAAAGGAATATTTACTTCAAAAGTATAGCCAGAACAGACATTCAAACATCCTCTCCAAGGTGTTGGGGTAAATCCCCTCGAAAACTGCCTCAGTCTCTAAATATTGGAGGGGGATTAGTTTCACAGCTCAACTCAGTTCCTGTGTAAAAAAATCCTACCAAGTTCCAAGTCCAAGACTCCCCTGGGTTTACGTACTGAGCACCCTGGCTTCTCTTGGCTTCCCTGCTGGCCTGCCTGGAATACCCCTTATGTGTGACCTGAAGTCTGGGGCCCAGAAGTTCATTCCCTATGCTAGAACTGAAAAGGGCAAATGAAACAGAACAGACCAAAACCCCAAGTCCAACTGTTGAAGCCACAGGACCTAAAAGGGAGTGAAAATTAGTCCTCCCCCTAACCCAGCTTAGTTCATGGTGCCTATGCTATGGGTGAAGAGGACCTTCATTGCCTTGGACACCACCAATAAAAAGAAAAAGTGTATTAGTCTGGTAGTTTTCAAAACACAAACCTCATCTGGCTATGAAGTCAACTGAAAAGGCTGTTCCCGCCCGTGCAGCAGGGATCATCTTTTTCCAGAAGCAGGTACCTGGTGTCCCCATATTACGTGATCTGGGCAGAAGCAAAGGAAAGCCCAGTCACATTAAAATCAGTTAGCACTTAAACTCTAACCATAACAAACTATAAAATCAAACATATATCTCACCCTTTTATAAATGCAAACAGCGTGGAAGAAAACGGGAGGAGGGAATAAACATTTATATAGCGCTCATTCTATTTCAGGTACTATGCTAAGCACTTAACAAATATTATCTCATTTCATCCTCTTAACAAACCTGGGAAGTAGGTGCTGTCATTATCCACATTTTACACATAAGCAAACTGAGGCAGTCAGCAGTTTAGTGACTTGCCCTGGGTTACACAGCTACTACGAGGCCAAGGCTGAATTTGAACTCAGGTCTTCCTGCCTCCAGGCTGAGTGCATGTTGCCTTCTTCCTAGAGCTTTTACCTCAAGGTAACAAAGAAGACTAGGTTACAACATAATGCTGTATGCACTATATTGTATTTCTTTATAGTAGATGTTTTGAAGGCTTCATCTTCTTTGAAGAGCCAGAAAACCAGACTTTTGGGGTGTCTTTAAGGTAGATAGGAGATCTATTCCTTGCTTCAGCTTCGATGGCTTCTATACAAGGAGCAATATAGCATTATTGAATGAGCACTGAACTCAGAGCGAGAAGGACCTGAGTGGGAATCCTGCTTCTGACACTCACTTGCTGAGCAACCTTGGGCAAATCACTTAACTTTCCAGAGCCTCAGTTTCTTTTTCTGTAAAATGGGAATAATGACAACATTTTCAATAGCTACTACCTTCCCAATATTGCTGTAAGGAAAGTACTTTGCCATAAATTTTTTTCCAAATAATAATAGCTAATACTTATATAGTGCCTACTATGTGTCAGGCACTGTGCTAGGCACTTTACAAATATTATCTCAACTGATGAACTCTGAGTGCAGATTGAAACATCTTTTTTTCACTTTCTTGCTTTTTATTGGGGTTTTTGCAACATGGCTAATATGGAAATATGTTTTGCATGACTTCACATGTAGAAATGATATATTACTTGCTTTCTCAAGGGATGGGGACAGGGCAGGAAAGAGGGAGAGAATTGGGAACTCAACATTTTAAAAAAATGAATGTTAAAAATAGTTTTAAAATATTTATCTTGCTTGATCCTCACAACAACCCAGGGAGGTAGGTTATGATCTCTGTTTTACAAACGAGGTAACTGAGGCAAAACTCAAAGCATTACACGTAATGCCAAAATAACCAATGAGTTCTGTCAAAAATTAAGCCAATGTGAAGAAAAATTAGTTATTATGTAGGTCATATAGAAATGTCAATAGTCCATTAATATTTATTAAGTACCTACTATATATATATATATATATATATATATATATATATATATATATATATATATATATATATATATATATGCCAGGCATTTTCCTAAGCACTGGGGATACAGAAAGAGGCAAAAGACAGTCCTTGGTGTCAAGGAGCTCACAATCCAACGGAGGAGACAACAAGCAAACAGATATGTACAAACAACTATATTCAGGATAAAAAGGAAATAATAAACAGAGGGAAGACAGTAGAATTAAGAGGGGCTGGGAAAGGCTGTCCATAGAAGATGGAATTTTAGCTGGGACTTAAAGGCAGTGAGGGAAGCCAGGAGGCAGAAATGAGGAGGGAGGGCATTTCAGGCAACGAGAACAGTCAGAGAAAATTTCCAGAGCCATGAGGTCCAGCGTCCTATATGTGGAAGAGCAAGTGTCATTGGATGGCAGAGTATAGTGGCAGGGGATAAGGTGTAAGAAGACTAGCAGGCTGGAAGCGGGGAGGTTGGAGTGAGTGGAGATGCTGGGTTGTGAAGGGCTTTGAATGGCCAACAGAGGTGCTAGGGAACAACTGGAGTTTATTGAATAAGAGAGGTGGCATGGTCAGACCTGTGCTTTAGGAAAATAAATCACTTTGGCAGCTAAATGGAGGGTGGCTTGGAGTGGGGAGATACTTGAGGCAGGCTGACCCAGCAGTCTGTTACAGTAGTCCAGGTAAGAGGTAATGAGGGCCTGCACCAAAGTGGGGGCAGTGTCAAAGGAGACAAGATGGTTAAGTACATGATACCAAGCAGGGTGTCGTGTAGACTCGTACGTGAAATGTCATATAGACAACTTTTAGCCAAAAATAAAATATAGCTTAATTGGAATTGGATAGTTCAAAGAGAGGTAGTAGGACATGCCCCTTGAAGAGAAAATAATAATAACATTCCAGGGAAAATTGTATGAACCAATACAGAATGAAATGAGAAGAACCAGAACAACTTTTACAATGACGACATGGTAAATACAAATAACTTTGAAAGACTTAAGGCCTTTGGTCAATGCATTGAGCAACCAATAACCCCAGAGGACCAAGGATAAAACATGCTACCCACTTCCTGAAAGAAACATGATGTACTCAAGATGCAGGATAAGACAGATGACAAGAATCTTTTTTTGCTTTACTCGGCATATTTGTTACAATTACTTTATTTTTATTTTCTTTTAATTTTTAGCTAGGGGGAATAAGAGAAGGGGGTTAGGGATAGGGTGGCCAGAAAAGAAAAAAGAAAAGAGACTAACTGAAGCTTTTTCAATGCACATAAAAGAACAAAAGAAATGCCAGAAAGAATCATAGACAAGAAGAAAATAGTTGAATTTTCTGCTTTGAATTTATTACATATTTTAAAAGAAAAGCAAGCCATACAAAATAGAGCGTCATGGTTTATGTGAAGTCTTCTTGTTCTGTTCTACTATGTGTAACATAATGGTTCTGGTTGGCTAACCCTGTAATTACAGAATGTCAATGCATGCTCCAATCTCTCCAAGGCATTTCTCTTACATGTCATCATGATTCTCCAGGAAGCAAGCTGATATGATCTCTATATGCACCAGACTCCCAATACATATGTATATGGAAATGCCCATTTTATTTAGCGTATGTCAAGTTCAAAACAAAAAATAAAAATTTAGTGGAATTTTATATATAATATATATTATATATATAATATATAAGAATATTATAGAGAGACAAAAGATCGGTTGAAAAAACATACATATGCAGGAGCATTATTTGTAATTACAAAGAACTGTGAACAACCTTAGATATTTAGGTGAATACAACAACAGTTGGTGAATAGCTTAATAAACTGGTATATCTCAGTAAAAAGTAAATACAATTGTATCCCCTGTGTTACTATCCACCAAAGGCTTGAACTTTTACTGTAACATACAAAAGACCACAAAATCAATTCATTGCAATGGAGGGAGAGTGCAATTTGCTGTAAAATATGTGCATTTGTTTTTAAAAATAATCATTTCAAGAGTCCCCCATTGTGCCCATCCCAGGAGCCAGAATTACTAGGCAGAGCTCAAGCAACGTGCCATAACTCACTGGGGCACTGTACAGCATGCATCAGTGGCTTTTCTAGCCAAACATAGGATAAAGAGTTCATCACTGATACAGGTGGCTATGTCGGATCAATGAAAAATATTTAGACAAATGTTGTTAAGGCCTTCTTTTAGTTGATCAAACTAAATATAATAGCATTCCACTGTCCAAACCCAGACACCAATTTAAGGGCAAGATCATCCATTTCTCAATTGGCTCTCCTCTCCCACTATCATCTACTTTTAGCCAAAGGTTTGCATGCATTCTAGCCTACTAGGTGGGTGCTGGATAAAAGAGATATTTGTAAAGCACTTTGGAAACCTTAATGCACTATGTAAACATTAGTTACTATTTAGGTCCTATGTGAACTCAGGGACAGCTCAACTTCATAATACTAACCAAAAAAAAATGATTTTCTACATTATTAAACAGATGGCCATTTATAAAAGAAAATAAGGAACGAGCCATTTTCTCTGAAATACCAAAATTGATGGTCCCTGAGGAAGGAGGGGGCAATTGAATAAATAGAACCAGACCATATAACTTTGTAAACTGCATTCAGCCACCTTTGAAATGAACGCATTTAATACAGTCTATATATCTCATTTTCCATTACATCCTCATACCATCCCCAGTTTTCCCTATCCTCATAGAGGAAATAAGTCATTTGTTAAGAACAGGAACTCTCTAGAATATGAAATAAATTTGCTTTTTTTTTTTGGTTACCTTTCAATTCTGCAAGCTGGCGAGAGACCTGAGGCTGTCAGAATATTAATAAATAAATTTAGGCCTAATCAAGCACATCTCATCTCTGTGGATTTTTCCAAGGTACTTTTTATCTATGCAGTTGAGGGTGTAAGCATAATTATTCCTGTGCTTGCACGTGTAAAAATACCTTGTACTTGACTAAGATCTTAAAATGCAGTTGGTCTCATTGAGGTATGTAGGCTAAAAGTACTGCTGACACCCCCAAAGCTCCCCTACTCAGGGTGTATACTTGTGACTGTTGCCTGTCAATGATCTCAATTAGCTTAAAACTCAAAGAGATGTCTTATCTCAGACAGTCCATAATTTCTGGAGCTTTAAGGGGCAGTTTTAAGAGTTTTAAAACACAAGGAATGAAGCACCCACCCCACA
Organism: Trichosurus vulpecula; assembly: GCF_011100635.1. Lineage (NCBI taxonomy): Eukaryota > Metazoa > Chordata > Mammalia > Diprotodontia > Phalangeridae > Trichosurus > Trichosurus vulpecula. Next base: position 36,414,112 of record NC_050582.1, read on the forward strand.
GTCTGTGGGGCTTTATTCAGACTAACATAGTATCTGGCACAAGGTTGTGATACATTACTATAAACAATATTATAGTGCTTTATAGTCCCATGGGTTGCATGCAAAAGCTCTTTGGGAAATGCATTTTAATAAAAACAGGTGGGCAGCCCATATAAAGAAAGCAAAGGGTGCAGATGCACAGACTGGGGGCTGCACTGCTACCTGAAGAATGTTAAAAGACCCAGGAAGGAAGGGCTCCAATGTGTTGGAGAGATCCCTTGGAAGATCTGTGGATTCTCATTTGCCCAGGATGAGATGGTGGGCATGAGCTAGCAATCATTCAAGTAGTGAAGGATTTAGGTGACAAAGCACTTTTGCATACAAAATGTCATTTGACCTCCACAATAACCCATATAGGAGGTTGTACAAGTCATGTTCCTTATTTACAGATGAGGAAACTGATACCCAGGGAGATGAAGTTATACTGCCTGGCATTTAACGTCTGCCATTTCCTGTCTTCAGTCTAGCCTCTCAGCCATATTCCTCACTATGTTCTAACCTGGAGTAGAGAACCTACGGCCTCGAGGCTACACATGGCCCTTTAGATCCTCAAGTGCGGCCCTTTGAATCCAAGTGAATTCGGTCAAAGGGCTGCACTTGAGAGCCTATGTCAAGGGCCACACTTGAGGACCTAGAGGGCCACATGTGGCCTCGAGGCCATAGGTTCCCCATTCCTGTTCTAACCAAAGTGGACTATATGCAGAAAAGAAGAATTCCTTACGTTTGGATAGCACTTTACAATTTACATAATTCTTTCCTGTCCGTTATCTTGGTGTAGTCCCACAAAAGCTCCAAGGAGTTGGAATTAGGCTGAGCAGATGTTTTTCTTTCCTTTTTACTAAAGAGGAACTGAAAAGGCAGAGAAAATGGGTGACTTGCCTGAGGGCACACAGCAAGTAAGTGATGGAACCCAGGCACATTTCTCTAGTAGTCATTCATTTTTCTACAGCAATTTACAAAGTACCTTCTTCATGATAACTCTCCAAAACAGGTTATTATCTCCACTTTCCAGATGAGCAAGCTGAGGTTCAGCAAGTGGTCTGCCCAAGATCATCCAGCTATCAAGAGGCCAGAAGCAGATTCAAACGTTGGCCTTCTGTACTCCAATCCAGTGTCCTTCTCTCAATACCAAAGCTGCATCTCAGACGTTACAATGTGGCATTATGCCAGCTTCAAGTGCATCAGAAATAAGCTATCAGATAGAGATTCAGGCTCTGAACAAAGGGGAAGATTACATTTCCAAATGCGATTGTCCAGAATGATAAGGAAGTGTTTGAGATGGGATTATAGAATCATATGGATGGAGTCTTGAAGCATACAGGGCTAAACTAGAAGATAAATAACTGAAATTGGAAGAGCCTAGAAAAATTTGCAAAAAGTCTTTTGGGATTTTTTTCTTAATCAAAACCACTGGTAAACCTGTTTAGAGAGCCATGAGAAAAGTCTGGGCCCACAAAATGGGACCCGATCCCTTGCCTCCTAATATCACTCTGAACTGTTCCCTAACCACAGCCGGACACTGCTATCATTCCCAAAAACTTATTTCACTAGGCTAAAAGAAGGAAATTGATTACTCTCATTTTGTGGATATACACAAATATTCTTCACCAAATGAATATTTTATTTTTTCCCAATTACATGTAAAAACAATTTTTAGCATTCTTTTTTTTTTAATTTTGAGTTCCATATTCTTTCCTCTCCCCCATCCCTGAGCTGGTAAGCAATTTGATATAGGTTATAACTGTGAAATCATGCAAAACATGTGATATATACAAATACCTGAGAAAAACATCCTTCTGTTTCATTCACTGACTTCTCTTCCTCTTCCCCTAAACATGAGCTCAATCCTCAGCCCCTCTTATACTCTGCTTCAGAAATCTCACCTACTTTGCTTTCAACATGTAAATGGATCCCAAACCTCTATCTCTAGCTCTCTCCTTTCTCTAGTCCCACATCTTCAACTGCCAGATGGCTATCTTCTCTCTTGAAAGACCTATCAACTCAAACTAAGCAAGTCTAAAACTGAATTTCTTAGCCACTCCCAACCCCAAAACTACCTCTCACTTCTTAGTTCCTCATTTCTATAAGACTATCATTCTTCCCCTAGTCAGGTTTGAAATCTCAAAATTATCTTTGTTTTGAAAGCCATTTTAAACTATTTAAAGACAGATGAGTAGGTGAGGAAAAAGAAAGAACATTGGGTTAGGTATGGCTAACTCATACTCTTTTTTGAGTGGGTGTCTAAAAGTTCTGGGACCTGATGAATAAACTCAGGAGATTGATGGAAGCTATGGAAAAAGAATGGCTAGGTTACTAGGGAGGTAGAGGTGGAAGGATAAGAGGAAAGAGATAGGGAGAAAGGAATGTATATGGTAACGGTAAATCAGGATAAGCCCAGGGTCATAGAGTAATTAGACTGAGTCTAAAAAAAATACAGGATTGCATTTTTTAAATGAAAATCATAATCAACAACTTTAGTCTTGTACTTCTTCAGCTCTACTGTGTGCTTAAGGATATCCCTTTGCTTAGGTACATTGTTACTATGACAATCTAAGACACGGAAAGGACAAAATCATATGTTTACAGATGGAGGGGGCCTTAGAGGATTCATCAAATCCAACTCTTTAATGTTATGGAAGAGTAAACTGAGATCCAGAAATGTCAAGGTACTTATTCGGAGTTATAGAGGTAATAAGCAGCAAAGCTGGGATTTGAATCCAATATTCTGCTTCCAAATTGAATACTTTTTCCAAAGTACCATGCTCTGTCACCAAACTATGTCACAAGCCTAACTCAACTCAATATTCCCATTTCTTCTGTGGTCATGTAATCTCTTAGAAAGTATGCTGGATTCACCTATAGTATATGATGTGAACCTATATGCATTCAAAGGATAGAGAAATGTTTTTAGAGAAGCATCATGAAACCACTTTTTAAAACCTAATCAAAGCTAATTCAAATTATTCTCTTGTTCAGGGATATAGGCTCATTCAGAAAACTGTCTCTGAAGAACCCATTTAATGGGACAGTTTATAAAAGTATCTAAAACTTGTTAGGGTAGCTTAATTGAAAGTCTATTTTTTCAATAAGTACTGTATACAAATTAAGTCAGCAGACTCCCTACTTGAAAGAAAGGAAAAATAGTTCCCTATTCTAAAAAAGAGACAAGTGGAAAGTTATCTCCTTCAATTTGGAAAGAACATAGTCAGAAGTATTTTTATGCTCTGGGTGTAAACGCACCTTATTTTGACATTGCCTAAATTTTCTCCATCCCTATGTGAAGAAAGGGCAGGAAGAACCTAGGAACAAAGAACCAGAGAAAAGATGATGAGACTTTGCTGTACCTTGGACCTACCACTCCCACCCCAGCAATTTGTCTTCTGGTAGGAGCATGTGCCAGAGCACTCATACTGTAACGGTGGTCAAAGCTGCCAGCAACTGTGAAATAAGCAAGTCTGGAGGGAAGGATTACAGGCCAAAATGGCTAAAAAAGGCAGCTCCAGGCCTGGAAGGCTTTGAATGGCACACTGGAACAAGCAGCCCAGGGTACTAGGACACAAAGCCAGCAAAAAAAAGTTGAGTACAAAATGCTGGGAAGGACTCTGGACTACAATCTAAGATTCCAAGAGAGTTGAAAAAGCCCATACAGGAAAAGTTGCATTTTACCTGGATGCTCACTCCTTTTGAAGAGCTCTCTCTAAAGGAATCTGTACTGGCTGGTGTGGAGTCCAGCTAGTTGAATTAAATTTTTATTACAAAAATGTGTAGCAGAAAACTAATGGCTATAAATTCAGAATTTGATCAGAAAGCTGCAGACCAAGATCCACCTCATTAGTATAATTAATTGACACAAACACCATCGCCATCTTGCAGCCATATTCCTAAATTGCAAGCTCAATTTTTGATGGGGGGCGGGGGGAGAGCAGCACACTGAAACAAGAAACCTAAATTTATGAAGTGGACCAAGGATTTTTTAACTAATCAGGATTTTTTTAATCTTTGTTACTAGGGATGGCTGGAGGGAGAGCAGGGGAGAAGAGAGAAGGAGGTATACAGTGGGCAATGGAAGTCATGTAAAAATAAAAGATATCAACAAAATTTATTTTTAAAACCATCAGAAAAGCATTTCATTAATTAATATGTCTTTTATAATAGAAGCAGATAACCTTGAGATTCGTCTGGTCCATGGGTGGGGAACCTCTGGCCTCAAGACCACATGTGGCCCTCTAGGTCCTCAAATGTTCTGTAAAGTTTGGATTCAGTCAAAGGGCTGCACCTGAGGACCTAGAGGGCCACATGGCAGCAGGGTCCCTACCACTGGCTCTGGTCCAATTAGAAAATGATCATAATGTCAGTACCATCTAACTAAGTGTGCAGGATTCTGCATGCAATCGGTGCTTAATAAATGTTGAATAAATAAATGAATTCACATTTTATTTATACCTAGCATATCACAGCCTTAAGAAATTTACCAATATTGGTCAAAATGCCCAATCAAATATTCACACAAAAAAATCATTAAACATAGTTTATATGATTCAGTACTAAACTTGTTCTGAATTGCAAAGAATAGCTATTTTTTTCGATCATAATATTGTATTACATAGTTTGGGGGTTGGTGAAAAGCATTGTCATTATTTGAATCCCATTGCAAGAAGACTTGCCCCTTTAATTCTCCCCAAATAAATAAAATAATGCCATTTCTAATATTAAATAGCACCTTTTCCTAGATGAAAAATTAAATATCTTTCTAAATTAATTTCAGAAAGGAATGAATATATTTCCAGAATGAAAAACTTTTAATTTGTAATTACAAAATCCTAAGCACAAAAATGCTGACATTTATTCTTGGGCTTCTTTAAAAGTCTCAAAATTGCTATCACTGATGACAAGAGCTGTTATCAAACATCAACATCTTCCCTCCACTTTCCATAAGGCAATTACTCAGAATAGATATTCTTAAGGTCTTACTAATAATCGATTGTTCACATTAAAGTTTCAAGAAAATTATTGCATGTTTTATTACACCAAAGTATTGTGGGTTTAACTGCAGTTCTAAAAATACCTCATTGAAAAGAGAAGCCACCTGGGCTAGAATAGAACAACGGTGACCTCTGCTGGATATACAATAGAAAAAAAGTTCTCTCGACCAATCAACCACTTGAAATACCAATCAAACTCCAGACCACTCCACATCCATTTTCAGAGGCAGGCAATCTGGGCTAAATGTCCAATCAAATTTAAAACCAGCCAATTTAGTCCAGGAAAACAAAATGTCTGACTAGAGCACAGAATGGTTACTTACGAACCCAAGTGTCCAAAAGAGTACAGGAATAAAACAGTAAGTTCTTCTGTTTCTCCAGAGCCCTACTTCCACCAAACTGCTTCACCTCACTGGTCCGATGTTCTGGAGTCACAAGGCCTCTGAGCCTCTTTGCTATGCCTACACTGATAAACTGGCAAAGCTGTACCTCCCCAGTTTGTTCCCAAGCTGGTGGAAGATAGAGGGCACTGCTATTGGAATCAGGATGGTATGATTTGGGACGGTGAAAGAGAAGGACTAATAGTGGCAATGGGAATGCCACTGTAGATGCCCCACATGAGTAATAGCCCTGAAGCTTTTCATCAGCACCCCCTTTCAGCACTGGTGGGTTGTAGGGACAGACAAACTCAGTAAAGATCGTGATCCTGGGTAAGCAGCAATAGCTGAACCTATGGAGAGTGCATCCTGCTGTTCCAATTGCCCATGTTGCTTTAACCCAGGAAAGTCACCTCAGATTTCTACAGTGTTGTCTGAACCAGCCACGAATCAACTGCATGCTACACAGTTCTAGTTTTGCTAGGAGCCAGTCTATCTGAGATCAAACACGGACTTCCTAGATGACCATGACTCAGTCCTCTGGCGGAGGTAGGAATTTGGGGGTGGGGAGAGCAGAAGAAGAGACACCTACCTAAACAGGTTTTTCTGCTTAGGGAGTTGGATCAAGGACTGAACAAAAGCACAGTTTTGTGATACCTGTGGCTAAAGTCCTGATATTCACATGCAATAGTGGCTACAAGGCAGGTCTGAAAGTCAAAAGTTTTGAGTTCAGCTCCTACCTCTGACACATGCAAGCTATGTAATCTTGGGTAAATCAGTTAACTTCCCCATAGCACAAAGCAACTCTCTAAAACTAAAAGTTACAGCCAAATTGTTCCTCTGCAGCCATCAGTGCAGGGAATTTCAAAACTGTGAGTCACAACATCAATGGAAGGACAAGTCTTAGTAAAAAGAAAAAGTTCTTTTGAACAGTTTGATGAAATACTTTTAATGAAGCAATAACGGTGGTAGAGACTATTCAATGAGGCACAGCCCAAAGGGATGAAATGGAAGCAGCAAGTAGGCAGGGGTTAATGAGTTACATGATTTGTCTGGTAAAGACACTGAAAGAGAGATGAGAGAATGGAGCACCACCCAAAGGGGACACTCGGCAACTAGCTGCCCTGAGATCCTAACAGGTAGATCCCAAAACTAAATTATTCAATAAGTGATAAATCAACAAATCATGTTGTGCCTGGGAAATTAGCATCACCCAACTTTCTGGGCTGAAACCAAGTTTTATTCCAATTAATTAACCATTTTGAGCAATTTAGGCACATTTTGGTCTTGCCTAGAAGTAAGGAAATATGCAAAGCTGCCCTTGCTTCTTTCAGTCTTCTTGGTTAGGGAAAATTAGGTAAAGTCCCATATGAGGATTTGCCATATAGGAAAATCCTTTTGACTCATTTCATGGAACTTTGGAATGCTATGTCTTTTCTATCTATTTGCCATATACATATAACATAGCTACTATGGCTTAAATTATCATATGCAAACTTTAACATTAGAGACATTTCATAGCAATAACCAAATCCAATTTAGATTCAGAAGGCACTGCTTGAACAAGGTGACTCAATTTTAACTTAGAACGGGTCAGTAGTGGAGTTCCACAGGCATCTGTCCTCGGCTCTATTGTGTTAAATCTGTTTTTAGTCAAATGGCTTAGATCTTCAGATGATACAAAGCAGGGTGGACTATCTAAAGCATCAGATGACAGTGGCAACAACAACAACAAGCGTTTATTAAATACTTACTGTATGTGCCAGGCATTGCGCTAACCTCTGATTATACAAAGAAAAGCAAAAACAACCCCTGCCCTCAAGAAGCTCACGTTCTAATGAGGGAGACAGACAACATGTAAATAATTAGATACATACAAGATACAAACAGAATAGATGAAAGTCAATCTGAGAAGGGAAAGCAGTTGGGGAGACTGGGAAAGGCCTTCTCTAAAAGATGGGATAGGAAACTAAGTGGCAGAGATGAGAGGGCAGAGGTTTCCAGGCATGGACTACAGTCAACGCAAAGACAGAAATATGGGCAATGGAGTATGGTGCTTGAGCAACTTCAAGTAGGCTATCATTGCTGTATCTTTCTTACAGTGTGTGAAGGACAGTAAAATCTAAGAAGGCTGAAAAAGTAGGAAGCAGTCAAGCTATAAAGATCTTTAAATGTCAAACCGAGGAGTTTATATTTTATCCTGGAAGTAAAAGGGGACCAATGGAGCTCACTGAGCAGTGGGATGATAGGGCAGGTGACATGCTAAAATAACAGGTCAAATTTCAGCAAATGAAATTTCAAAGACATAGATGTAATGCCTACACTTAGATTTACCAAAAATAAAAACAAACAAAAATAAATAAATTATCTAAGTACAAAATGTGGGAGAAACATCTAGATAATAGGTCATGTTGAAAAAAAGTCTGAAGAGGTCACAGAGGACTCCAAACTCAAGATATGTAAACAACATGATGTGCAGGCCAAAAACAGCAAATTACATGTTAAGACATATTAATAAAGGCAAGACAAATTAATAAAATCAAGACAAAGAATGCTATAATACTGTTGTATTATATGCCCTGGACAAAACACATTTGAAGTACAATGATCAGTTCTGGAGATCACATGATTCCATGATTCTAATATGAAGACAATGGGAGATCATATCATATGAAGACTAGGTGAAGAAATGCCGGCCATTTTACCTTCAGAATAGAAGAATTAAGGGGAACATAATAGCCATTTTTAAATATTTGAAGGATTACCAGATAAAAAGGCAGTCAGACTTTTTCTGCTTGGTTCCAGAAAGCAAAACTAGGAACAATGGGTAGAAATTGCATAAAAGCAGATAGTGATTCAATACAAGGAAAACCTTTTATGATCCATATAAACTCTGAAGTCCCAATCCCAATTCCCACTTTCATAATAAGTCTCAGATCCCAGAGCAAAGCTACATTTCCCCCCTCTAGGGTTACCCATGAGGAATTGGGTATGATTTTCTAATGCCATCACCTTGAACCGCCACTGGTGTGTTTCTGTGTCAAGACTGTTAGCTGAGAACATTATAGTCGGCCAGTCTTAAGTAGTTTTTAGGAAAGCGTTTTTATTAAGGTGAATAAAAACAGTTGGCACCAAACATTCCCCAAAGATCTGTTGTACACTCTCCCAGAAATATATACAGAGTCCAGGAGAAAGTGGTCATAAGGCTAGAGGACACATGTGGCAAAGGGGAAACACATCTCCTGGTTGCTAGAAATCATTTTCTCCTACCCATGGTAAGCTCAAGAAGTTCCCTTTAGGCATGGTATAGTTTCTTTGCTATGTTCCTTGTAGAGCCACGAATATACAAACAATCCTTGACTTCAAATGCAGACACTATAATCAGCTAATATAGGGATACAAATAGAACGCTGATGGGAAGTTCAACATCCTCTGGACCTTTTGAAACTCACAAATTTCCCATCTAACCAAACAGGGAGGATGGAGCAGAAGACCTAAGCCAAAGCCTCTTCTTCCCCTTTAGAAGGCTTCTCCTCAAGGGTTTTATTGGAATAACACACTTATTCCAACCTCTCAAATGACCCCAGTTATAAATTAGCTTGATAATTTACAATTGTAACCATTTTTCCCAATCTATCCGAATTCAGTTCCTGTGTGGCATGATTCCAGTTGCAGTCTAAAGCAGTCTTCAGTCTAAAGCAGAGATCCTTAACATTTATTGTGTTACAAACCCTTTTGGTAGTTTGGTGAAATCTATGGACCCATCTCAGAATAATACTTTTAAGTCATTGAAGAAAACGCTAAATTTCAGTTGGAAGCTACCAAAAATGAAGATGAAACTTTTTCCTATTCAAATTCACAGATCACACCCCCCCAGCTCCAAAGGATCCACAGACCCCAGGTTAAGAAGCCTAAGTCTAAAGCCTACAATTGAGATTGATTAGGTATTTTATCATTTATTTTAAATGGAGTACGTGGTAAGTTGATTGAACAAGTCAATCAACCCCACCCTTATACTTCCTATCAAAAGTGGAATGAGCAGCCTTGGGAGCTAAGGAGGTCTCCATCACTGGAGATGTTCAAGTGGAAGGTATTTGGCCATTATTTAGGGATGCTATAGTAGGTGGTTCTTGTTCAAGTATGGATTAGGCTAGATCACCTCAAAGGTCTCTTCCAACTCTGAGATCTCTCTTAGATTCATAAGACATTTATTAAGCTGCAACTCATTCTATGCTAGGAGCTAGAGGAGCATGTGAAAAACAAGAGAAAGTCCCTCACCTCAAAGAATTTACATTATACCGAGGCAACAAAACATGCATATAGCTAAGTAAATGTAAAGTAATTTCAGGAGGGAGAGAACACTGGGAGAAACTTCCCATGGGAGGTGGTACCTACACTGAGTTTTGAAAGAAGTCAGAGATTCTAAAGGGAAGAGGTGAGTTGAGAGTACGTTCTGGGTATAGAGAACAGTGAAAGTATGAAGAGAGAAGATGTACCTCAAGTTTGGGAAACAGTAGGCCAGTTTGGTTGGAGAAACATGAGATAAATCTGGAAAGGGAGGCAGGAGACAGACTGTAAAGGGCTGAGGAGTCTATATTTTATCCAAGAAGCAAGAGGGAGCTTCTAAGAAAGTTTCTGAGTAGGTGAGTGGCATGGTCAGATTTGTTTCAGGAATGTTAATTTGGCAACTGTGTGGAGGACAAAGTAAAGACAACAGAGACTAGAAACAAAGAGATCAATTAGGAGACTAAATCCACTATTCCCAGGGGAGGAATCATAAGAACCAAACTAAAATACTGGTCGTATGACTAAAAAGAAAGGGATGGATACAAGATATGGTGTAAAGACAGGATCGTCAAGACATGTCAAATAAATAGCTATGGGGGTGGGATTAAAAGAGAGGGAAGAGTCAAAAATAATTCTGGGTAACTGAGAATTAAGTAGGTAAGTTAGGAGGAAGAGTGAGTTTGAGAGGAAGTATGAATTATATTTTGTTCATGTTTGAATTTGAGATACACATTAGAAATCTATGTGGAAATGTCCATCAGGAAATTGGCAATGTAGAACTAGAGCTCATAAGTTCCCCTAACTTTGCTATTTATGGGCTAAAGAGGTCACTAATTCCTTTTTCCTTCTGGTGGGGGAGTGCTGGGGAGGATGAAAATTATGCTCTTTTCGAGGTCATCTTGTTCTCCTACCTAGATTCTGAGAAATGCCATCTTAGAATAATAGGCAACAGCATGTCTGTTCATCTTTTGAATTTGTCAAAATAAACCAAAAGAAGCCAGTGTGCAGCGGATTGAAGAAGTTCACTTCACAAAATCCCTGGAGACTGATCTTGCTTCAGGAGTCTTAAAAGGTTTGTCTTCTGATCTTTGGGTATTTTACAGACTTCATAAATTATTAACAACCTAGCATATAGGCAGAGGCCGCTGTGGATTTCTGCTAGCATAATTTCTCTTTTTAAGAGGTTACATGAACACAAAGTAGCCGTTACTTAAATTACCTCTATATTTTTTCATCATGAAGCTATTGGTAGAATATTTGTGGAAAGGGAAAAAAATTCACATCGATTTTAGGGATTTATTATAGAAAAGTGAGGAAAATAATGAAATGGACACATCTGCGGTCTATATGGTAAAACCTCACTAATTGTCCCTGGACAGGCTTGACTTAGTGAAGAGTATAAGTTGGCAAATGTTCAGAAAGGCATCCTGGTGGAGTGCAGTGGAGAGGAACTGGGAAAGCCCACAACCTCGACTTTTCTAAGGATTGCATAAGATAACATGAAAAAGCTGCTAAAAGCTGACAAGCCTACACAAATGTCAAGTATGATTTTCATTACTGGTATTACTCCTTTCAAGTATATATTGGGACTCTGGTCACAAGGGGAAGAGGAGAAGTCAGGAAATGTTTTTATCTCCCAGGATCTTGGTCTTGCTGAGATAGATTCCCACTGTTTGTGATCATTTGTTAAAAGCCTCTCCCTATAAGCACTAGGACAAACGCCATAGAAACTTCAGAGGTGAATCAGGGTTCATGTTTGTACTATTTGCTCAACAAACCCCTTTTCCACAGGTAGTAAAATATTCCCCTCCACTGAAGTCCTCCTTTGAAAGGTGCCTCATTGGATTTCAAGATGGAAAGGACCTAGGAAGTCATAGGATCATAGATGTTAAGCTGAAAAGGACATAAAAGTCATCTAGTCCTAACCCTTAGTGAAATTCTAAGAGCTGAAAGCACTGTATAAATGTTGGTTAAGTGCTTCATACAAACTGTCCTATTCAATTCTCATAACAACACTGTTACTCCTATCTTATACAGCCAGTGTATGATGTAAGATTCAAACTCAGGTCTTTCTGACTCCAACAACAGCTTACTATCCACTGCTAATAATGCCCTTTACAGAAAAAGAAACTAAGGCCTAGAGCAGGGGTGGGGAACCTGTGGCCTTGAGGCCACATGTGGCCCTTTAGGTCCTTAAGTGCAGGCCTCAGACTGAATCCAAACTTCACAGAACAAATCCCCTGAATAAAAGGATTTGTTCTGTCAAACTTGGACTGGGTCAAAAGGCTGCACCCAAGGACCTAGAGGGCCACATGTGGCCTCAAAGCCTCAGATTCCACACCTCTGGCCTAGATCAAGGACCTATGCAAGGACATGCAAGTAGTAAGAGACAGAGCTGGTATTTGAACACAGGTCACAGAATCATAGTCCTGCCTCTTCTCCCAATCTTAAACCAATCAGTCATTCCATGTTCAGTTCTAACTGTTGTTTCTTGGGCTCAAGTTTATTTGCTTAAGACTTTACTCACCGGTGAAGACTGATTACCTAAAGTAGGTTTGGAAATTGGAGGAAAAGGTTCAAATTCTGCCTCTGATATCTACTAATTAGTAGGTTATATGACATTGGACAAATCGTTTAATGAAGGGGTTCAACTAGATGACTTCTGGAGTCCCTTCCCCCTCTAGATCTATGTTTCTCCATCCCCAAACAAGGAACCACTAAGCAAACTGAAGCTCACAACATCCATACCTTCCCTGTAATGCCCTCTTCCAACATTTATTAACACGCTTTCCTGCCATCTAGTGATCAATGTGGAAAGGGGCCAGCTTTTTTTCCTTATCTTTTAGTTCAAGTCTAAAGCTAGTCCAAATCTACAGCACTAAAGAAAGTTCATTTATTAAGTTCTCTCATCGCAAAATGAAGCAACTGGTGTAGTAGATATCTAAAATGCCCTCAAAGCTCTAACACTTTATAAATCTATGAATTCATTTGAATACTTCTGCTTTTAAGCACTGACTTCAAATAAGCACTGTCCAAAATCAAGTTACCAAGTATTTATTAGGAGTTTACTATGTGTCAGGCACTGGGGAACCAAAGAAAGGCAAAAAGAGAGTCCCTGTCCTCAAAGAGGTTATATTCTAATGGAAGAGACAACACGTAAATAACTAGGCACATATGTACCTAGATAGCTGATGGAAGGCATTCTGAGGGGAGAAGGTATTAGCAGTTGGGAGAACTGGGAAAGGTGCTGTGGAGGAAACGAAACTGGAAAGTTTGAAAGGTTCTACGCTGTAACATGCTGCTTCCCAGATAATTTCTGGGGTCCCTTCTAGCTCTCTATCATATGATCCTATAATCCTAATTAAAAGAGTGCTAGGAACATAAATTTGGAGTTGGAAGGGGCCCTTCTAAACCAAGCCCTCTTCTTTTATAGGTGAGGAAACTGGGGCCCTGAGAGGTAAGTAACTTGAGGTAACTTGCTCCAGGTCACAAACACATCCTCTGACTCTAAGTATGGAACTTATCTATAGAACCAGAGGGCCTCTCAGTGGAGGTAAAGTCTTCCAGGCTAACCCCAGAAACAAAAGACAAAATAAAGCAAAACAAAAAAACTAGATCGGGCGTCACTTCACCTCTATAGGCTTCAGTTTCCTTACCTGAAAAATGCAAGAGAAACTAGATGACCTGCAAACTCTATTCCAGCTCCATATATAATATTTACAGGGTTAAGGCAGACTTGACTCTCAAGAAGAGCCAAGAAATGAATGAGGGAAAGTCTAAGAAGGAATGTACCTATAGCCATTTATATTTCTATGGAGAACAGAGCTAATTAATAGGCTGAAAACTGTCACTTGGTCACTTTGCCCTACAGGAGGTCACTTGGATATGGAGAACTATCTCTGAAGAGTTCACAACAGAAGGAAGCCCATGTAGCCCAGAGTTTTTCAGGTTGATTATTTGGCCTTTTCTGTATAATAGGAAACTGGTTCTGAATGGTTCGGATAAAAATACAATCCTTATGATTAAAAAATGAGGTCTAGGTAAAAGAAACTTATAATTAAAAACTAAATGAAAACTAAAGATAAATCAAAATCTCTCAACCTGCAAAAAACTCTGACTGGTGGGATTCAATAGTCAGAACAGTAACAGTAGAACAGTAACAGTCATTTTTTTAAGTTGCACGGTAGCAATGGGAAGAGCCTTTGATCTCTAATGGAGTCAAGAGACTACCATCTCTGGGTCTTTTCACTCACTGTCTCCCAAGACTGGAATGGTCTCCCTCCCTCCTCACCTTGACCTACTAGCTTCCCTCAAGTCTGAGATGAAATCTTACCTTCTCCAGGAGTCTTTTCCCAATCCCCTCAACTGTGAATGACTTCCCCTGGAAGATTATCTCCAATATATCTTGTTTGGACATAGTTGTTTACATGTTGTCTTCACCATTAATCTGTGACCTCCCTGAGGGCAAGACCACATTTTTGCCTTTATTTTCCCCAGAGTGCCCAGCATGCAGTAAGCTATTCATAAGTGCATTTTGATTGACTGAAGAGACCTGAGCTTGAGTCCCACCTCAAGCAGTCACTAGCTGTGTGCCTACTTAACCTTTGTAGGCTTCATTTTCCTTATCTACAAAATTAGATTAAGAACGCTTTTAGCACCTCCCTCCCAGGGCTATTTGTAAGAAAGATGCTTTGTAAACCAGAAAGCAGAGTGGAAATTATGTAAACTTCTATTATTCTTGAGACAGACTCGGAAGGAATGGGCAATACTGGGGCTTAAAAATAAGCAGGGCCCTCAATCAACTAAATGTTAATGAAGCTTTCAGATAATATTAAATTAGGAGGAGCTCATTTAAGGAAGAGTAGAATGGAGACATGATGTTCTCTAAGTGTACTCAGAAGTATGTGCCTTTGCAGCATCAAAACTAGCCGAGAAATAAGATATTCAGTTCACCAATTGGCTAGTTTGTCTAAAATGGCTGTGTGTCTAATTCTCTTCACTGAATCAACTAAACTGAATAATAATTCTGGTGAAGATGACAGAAAGGTGAACATATAAAGGGAAAAAGTCCTGATGCCCAAGATAGAAAATCATCTCACTACATAATTAACCTCACACGTAGGTCCCATGGTCTCATGAACAGAACACAAGCTTGAGGATTAGACACCATGGCTTCTAGATCCCTTTCTGCCACTAACTAGCTGTGTATACTTGGAAATGTTACTTGACTTTTCTGGGCCTCCTTCCCTCCTCTAAGGAGGTTAGTCTAGAGAACCTGGAGGATCCCTTTATGTTCTATCATTCTGTAATTCTAGTTTCCTTGGCAAAAGGCCTCCATTCCCAAATAGCATAAGCAAATACAATGGTGAACTACAGATGTGTCTGTTCTCTAGCACATAACCAGCAGACCTTGGGTTTCCCTGTTTCTGCTCTATATAATGACCAGAGGGACACAATACCAATCAAAAAGTAAAATGTACCATGTGGTTCTATTCTACCATTTTTATATAGAGTAACTACCCAATAATAAACTGAGGCCCCCCCTCCGAAATAAAACTACCCCAGGGTCAAGGTATTCTGTGGATTCCTGTCCCCTAAAGCCATAGCTCATGAATACTGAAAATGTATTTACCCTTGATTATCAGCCAGAGGACACACGTGGCTCAAAGCAAAGGCTTTTAATGAAATAATATAGGAAGGAAAGTAGCAACAAAACATGTTCCCTATCAACCTAGAGTACATCTTCCCACAAATATAACATTGATGGGAAGAGTAGTCTGCATAAGCAATGTATATGGCCATACATACATAAAGAACACATGTGGCCAGATTATCTCATATGAAAGGACACACATGAAGGGAACACATGGTTAGGGATCAGACATGAAAGGTGAACACATACTTCTGACACCACAGTACCACTGATGCCACCAGGATAATTTCACTGTGTCTGCTCCTTACTAAATGGGTTGTCTCTGTTTTATGGAGCTTTACTTTCAGATATAGCTCCATCAGGCATGTGGGCATGTGGGAGTGAGTGGCTCCTTCTGAAATCCTTAGTGCCTTTTTCCTTACTTTCTTAGCTCAGAAGCCAGATATTTTATTTTAGTTCAGGGGTTCTTAATCTGGGGTCTATGAACTTTTAAAATATGTGTGTGTATGCCTGAATTTCAATAAGTTTCTTGTGTAATCATATGCATGTAATTTTATGCAGTCAGAAAGCAGTCTTCTGAGAAAGGGCCCACAGACCACCACAATGCCAAAGGGTACCAGGATACAAAAAAGATGAAGAAACTATTGCATCTTAGAGAAGTAGCTGTCTTTGTTTTAGTGACAAGATCAGCAGCAGCCCCAGGTAAAAAAAAACCCTTCTTGGTGCCCCCCCACTTAAGGAAAGTCTATTCTTTCCACTGTGAATCTTGGCTAGAAAGCTTTTCACCTTCAATAGAAAATTCTTTACTCCAGGTAGAAAGCTCTTTACCACAGAGAGCAACTCCCAGGTAGCTAATGGACTTGGGCTTTATTTTTTCCTGAGACTAAACTTTCTGATCCAGAGCCGTGAATCACTATGAGAGACCTCACCCTAGGTTGGGGTGAGCATTCCCTGTGCCCCCAGATTTTAAGCTCTGCAGTGTAGGTATCTCTGGACATTGTGCTCTAAGGGCTATTTGGCCAATAACTACCTAACAGCTCTGTGACAGAGCACTTACCAGTGTTTCAACTCTAAACTTTCCTAGTTCTCCATGTGGATGAGTTGTTGTTTAGTCATTTCAGTTGTTTCTGACTCTTCATGACCCCATTTGGGGTTTTCTCAGCAAAGGTTCTGGAGGGGTTTGCCATTTTCTTCTCCAGCTCATCTCCTAGATGAGGAAACCGAGGGAGAGTTAAATGACTTGCCCAGGGTCACACAGCTAGTAAATGTCCAAAGCTGGATTTGAACTCAGGAAGATGAGTCTTTCTGACTCCAGGCCTGAAACTCTATCCATTGTGCCACCTAGGTGCCCCATATAGATGGGTAGGTGGAAGAAAAACAGATACAAATCTAAGAGGGCAAAGTCACTTTCTCTTCACCAAATTCCTAACCTTTCATGCGTAGATATGTCCAGAAAGCCCTGGTGCCTCTGCGTTTACTTTTACAAATATTACCAATTTAACCAATAAATATTACCAATTTAACATCCAGTCCCATGCCTTCTTACCCTCCTCTCAGTAGAGATGTTGATGAGCTATTCACCACTGTTTCCTTTAATTTGCCTAAAAAGTCTTATTAAAACACATCCCTCTCTCCCCAGATTCCTTTGTACTTTAATCTCCCATCTAGCACAGAATGGTCTTGAAAGGGAAAAAGTCCTGACCAGTGCCCCGCCCAGAGTAGCCAGGTCCCAGAGAGTAGGGCTTAGGTTGATGAGACTGGACAATTCACTAAGTTATTTCCATCTTGAGTTTTTATGACATTTATGTATAGTTACAGAAATTTTGCTGTATTCCCAAATTAAAACTCATTTCATACCTCATCTGTTTTATATGCTTTTGATATTCTAACAATATTGTATTGTATTTGTAACAATAAACTAAGTTTGGAAAAAGAAATACAGCCAGCATGAACTGCAAAATATTTAAGCTGTAGCCTGAGAAGTTGCACTGAGTAAAAGTGAGTTTATGCCACACTTTTCCAATGTGTGTAAATTGCTTCAGAACTATAAAATGAGATTCTAATGGTACTTTGAGAGCATATGGCAGAAAGGTTTCAATGTGCATTAAAAAAGAAATCCATTTTAATTGCTTAACACTGGAGAAACTTCCAGAGGCTTGTTGCAAATATACAAAGCTGCCTGCAAGTTTACCATCATGAAACTCATCTGAGACCAGAGGTTTGTGGGCTATTCCTGTGCTTGGCAAGTCACCGCTGCCACATAAAAGCAGTTTGCATTATTAGCAATGACAAAAAGCCAGATGAAATGAACTGAAGTTGTGGACAGCCCTAGAGAGAAAGCCATGTTTAGAGTAATGTCCATCTGTGATTTCTGCTGAGGGTGGTGTAGGAAGGAGGCTATTGCAGAGTCTAGGGCAGCTGGCAAATGTACTTCCCCTTATTTTCAGCTTGCCCATAAAATGCATTGTAGAAGGAATGAGAGGAGAAAGCACGATTGTACATCACAGAATCTACTGTCAAAGCTACAGCATTCTGCTGGGAATATCTTGTAAGGAGTCCCCCTGTAAGAACTATTTACGAATTTCTTTCAAAGTGGTCATGATTTTCATGAGAATGCTTTTATTTCTAACGATGGTTCTCATCACTGGAAATGTTTTAACAATTCCATTCGATTTAACAAATATTTATTAAGCCCCTATTAAGCAGAAGGCTCTGGACATATAATGATATAAAATATATAACAGAGACTGTTCCCAGGAATAATGGAAAGGGTGAAGGATTTAAAGTTAGAGCATCAGGGTTCAAATCCCAGCTCCACCACTCCTATCTCTGTGGTCTTGGGCAAATCATAACCTCTCTGAGCCCACATTTCTTCATCTATAAGATGAAGGGATTATACTAGATTACCTCTAAGGTCCCTTCCAGATCTATACCTACAATCTTGTGATATAATCTCACTTAACCCTCACAACAACCTTATGAACTAGGTGCTATTATTATCCCCATTTTACAGAGAGGAAAGTGAGACTGAGATGACTTGCCCAGGGTCACTCATCTACTAAGCCCCTCAGGGGGATTTAAACTGTCTTCTGATTCACAATCTAACATTCTATCCACTGTGCCATGCATTGGTGTTCACATGGTGCTTTCTTTGCATTACTTCACATAAGCCCTTTCTATCTTTGTATTCTTCAGATTTTTCAGTTCCTATGATGCCATAACGTTGCCTTACATTCATATGCCAAAATTAAAGATCACGGGGTTCATAGGTAAGGGAAATCTTAATGGTCACTTACCTCAATCTCCTTTAACAGATGAGGAAACTAAGGCTCAGAGAGGCTGAACCATTTGCCCACAATCACAGAGGAAGTATGTAGAAGAGTCAAAATTTGAATGCAGGTCCTCTGATTCCAAATCTATTACCCTTTCCACAATACCAACTGGAAGCTCCATTTGTTTAGCCATGAGTTAACATATTTTGTTTTCGTTCATTAATTTATTTTGAACTTTAATGCCAAAAAGAGCATCTCTATATACATAGCAGAATACAGAGAATGACATATAAAACCATGAATCTCTGTTTCATATAATTTTTAAAAGTTATATGCTTATAATTATATAAATTCCACACACTACTTTCAAAACTATCCTGCTTATCTATGCTTCCCTCTGAACTTCCCTCTATTTTTGTACATTTTTTAAAAAAAATGTTTCAACGGCCCTCTTTTTTTGCATCAGTATTTCAAATCAGTGTCTCTCCCCAGCTAAAAAATGAAAAAAAAGAAAAAAAAACTCTTATAATAAATAATTATAGTCAAGCAAAAGGCATCCAGTGGTCCTGTCCAAAAACATCTATCTCTCTGGACCTGTCAGGAGGTGAGTAACATGGTTCATCATAGGTCATCTGGAGGCATGTATCTGGCCACTGCATTGATCAGAGTTCTTAAGTCTTTCAAAGTTGTTTTCTTGACAATGTTTTTGTCCTTGTATAAGTCATTCCCCTAGTTCTGCTCACTTCACTTGCTTCAATTCATACTACCCAGGATTCTCTGCAAATGTCTTTCATCATTTCTTAGCACAATAATATTTCATTACACTCATATGCCACAATTTATTCAGCCATTTCTCAAATGATGAAGAGTCCCTTAAATTCTAGCTCTTTGCTTTTTTCTTTTTTTCCTTTTAATCCCCTTTCAGGATTAGGAAGTCTGTTTTGTTTGTTCCCTCCCTGGTATTATCCTCCCTCTAGACTGCTTCCTCCATCTTCACTTATTTCCCTGTTGGGTTTTATGTATTTCTACACCAAACCGTGTTCAGCTCTCCTTTGTTCATTTCATATAAGAGTGAGGTTCATCAGTGGCCCTTCCTACATCATACTCTTCTCATGCAACCCAATTATGAAAAATAACAAGTTCCATCCCCTTCTTCCTCTTTTCTACACTAGTTTATATTCTTTTTAACTTTCAAATTTCTTTCTCCTCTTTATTTTCTTTTTGGAGGGGAGAAAGCAGGGCAATTGGGGTTAAGTGACTTGCCCAACGTCACACAGCTAGTAAGTGTGTCAAGTGTCTGAGGCCGGATTTGAACTCAGGTCCTCCAGACTTCAGGTCCAGTGCTCTGCTCACTGTGCCACCTAGCTGCCCCTCTTTCTCCTCTTAAAACCCTCAGAACAATTTCTCCCAGCTCACCTTAGTGGGCAGCAGCAAAATATTCCACCAGAAGTTCTCTGCTACAAGATCTCTGGGCTTCCTGACTCAGACCAAAGCAGTACACACTAGAGGAAGGTGAACAGCTTCCACAAAGATGGTTCCACCAACCCCATCCATTTCATGACTTTCTTGGACTACAAGGCCAGTATGATCCATTGTATTTGTAAATTGGACAAGCCTGGCTCCAAGGTGAACAAGAAGGAAGTGCTGATGTCCCCATGGTCATCAAAGGCAACATAGGCAACAATATGCCAACCCTTTCCCTTCCATGGTCTCCATATAATAAAAACCATCTTTTAAGCACATCAGTGATGAGTACATGAGGGAGTTACATAAGAACTGGTATAAATCCAAGAAGAAGGCCTTCACCAAGTCATGCAAGAAGAGGCAGGATGAGGATGGTAAGAAACAGCTGGACAAAGACTTCAGAAGTATGAAGAAATACCTCCAGGTTGTCTGGGTCAAGAGCATTCATTGTCTGCGAGGATTTGTCCACTATTATAGAGACATGACCAATGACTTTATCCTACTAAAAGGCTGTGGTGTTAGGACAAAGAATTATGTTCTCACTCCAAAAAATTCCTTTCTAGAGCAGACATAACATAATGGCCTAGAGTTAACTGAGTGAAGTTTATCAACACCATCTCCAAGTTTAGCCCTGGCTAGTTCTAGGCCAGGAAGAAGAAAACATTCATGGAACTATTCAAAAAGGACTATATTGGTGAAGAGGGACTACTTGATGTTTTCAAGCCAACTGGAAAATGATGGATTCTCCATAAAATTGAAATTATTTTCAAACAGAAAAAAGAACAGAATAATCTATCTTCTAGGACTTGTATTTTTCTAATTTAACTACCTCAATGCCCTTCAAAGATGTTAAGATTCTGAAGGGACACTTGCTTTCCCTCCTTAGAATATTAGCATTACAATATCATGCAGCTCCTTCTAAATGCTCAAATAAATTTACCCTTCTAAGTTTCTGGATTCTCATGTTTGCATTCCAAAGTTCCTCCTTAGCTCTGGTCTTCTCATCATAAAAGCTTGAAAGTCCTTTATTCTATTAAAGTCTCATTTTATTTTCCTCTGTAGAATTATACTCAACTTTGCTGAGTAAGTTATTCTTGGCTGTAAGCCATCTTTTGCTCTTCGGAATGTTGTGTTACAAGATCTCCTCTCATTTTTAGTAAAAATCGCAAGGTCTTGTGTTCACTTCACTATGGTTTCTTGGTACATGAACTGCTTCTCTGTGGATGCCTAAAGTATTTTTTCTTTGACCTGTAAATTCTCTATTTTGGCTATGACATTTCTTGGCTTTTTCCTTTTGGCATACCTTTTAGGAGATAATTGGGGGAATTCTTGCTACCTCCACTTTGCCCTCTGGATCTAATAAATCCGGGCAGCTTTCATTTGTGGTTTCTTGAAATATAGTGTATAGAACTTTTTTAATCCTGGTTTTCAAGAAGTCCAATGATTCTTCATCTCTCCTTCACCTGTTTTTGTTGTTTTGGATACCAGATGTCATACGTTTTCTTCTATTTTTCCAATTTGAAAAATTTTGTTCTAATATTTCTTGCCATCTTATGGCATCATTGATTTCTATTTGATCCACTCCTACTTTTGGTCCTTTCTTTGGAGTAAGGCTTAACATTTTCTCCTCTAATTCTTCTCTTTCTTTAAAGGCTATAACCATACTTCTTATTCTGCTTCCAATTCTTTCCTCCAGAACTTTAATTTCCTTTTTAACCTCTTGCTTCATTTCTTCTAGATCAGGGGTTCTTAGTGTCTGTGAACTTGGTTTTTTTTAATATTTTGATAAATTTATTTCTATATAATTCCTTTGTAGTGATTATACAAATGATTCTTTTGTAATCCTATGTATTTTATTGCATGCACTTGAAAGCACTATCCTGAGGAATCCCTTTCTTATTGTTATTGTTCTGTTCTTGAAGAGGACCAATGACATCACAAGGGTCCATTGTTTCTCTAGACTGGCCACGGGGTCCATTAAAAATGGTTAAGAACTCCTGTTCTAAGTATTCATGTAGTCCTTGTGGAAAATCCATTTTTTCCTTTGAGTTTCTACGTACAGTTAAGGACTTACTCTCTCCTTCTTTTGAGAGATCACTAGATTTGCAGTCATTTTTTTATGCTAATTGGGGTTTTCCTTGATTTACTTGTCTCCTCAGTTTTACTAGGGCTCTACTCCCTGCTCCACATTTGGGTGGGTTAGACTCTGGTCTCATCATGGTCTCATCATACACTTCTCTTTTTAGGATTAGCCCCCACCCCCATATCTCTAAGGTTTAGAGTCTTGGATCTTCAGGTCCTATGTGGCTGAGGACAAGGTGACAGGGGCCTCAGAGCACTGGGGTTTCTCGGGGATACCAAAGGCCCCAACTGTGAGTTTACTACCACCCAGTAGCTTTCTCAGGTGAGCCTTCAACTGTTGCTGTATACAGCCGGAGAGCATTGCAGGCGAGAGAGAGAGAGAGAGAGAGAGAGAGAGAGAGAGAGAGAGAGAGAGAGAGAGAGAGTTAGTTTCTTATGTGTTGACAAGCTGAAAGCAAGCTTGCCCGCACTGGCAATGGCTTTTGCTAAGCGCCCCCTTTCCTATTCCCCAGGGGCTACTGACTGATTTTTATGTGGTTCAGGGGTGAAATAAGTCACTATAGTCTTTCATTAAAGTGCTTATTCGTTACTCAATCTTGGGTGAATTTTGGTGGTTTTGTTGTTGTTCAGTTGTTTCAGTCGTGTCTGACTCTGTGACCCCACTTGGGGTTTTCTTGGCAAAGATACTGGAGTGGTTTGTTTCCTTCTCCAGTTCATTTTACAGGTGAGGAACTAAACTAAGGATGGGGCAGGGGGAGGGTTCATGGTCTGCCTTGATTCAGGTAACCATCTTGGCTAGAACATTAATGCACTTTAAAAGACAGATTTTTAATGCTAATATCTAGACCTGTGATTTGAACCAGGCATTTTAAGAAAATAATGTTACTCTATGGTACCACTGAGACAATTCTGATTTGAGAATGTTACTCTGATGATTTTAAAAACCAGATGAACTAGCTGCCACTTGGGGGTTGGGGTATAGAGAAGAACAGGAGACAGTTATTTTGCATCACAGGGGAAGAAGGAAGGGAATAAGCATTTGTTAAGTGCCTTCTATGTGCCAGGCACTGTACTAAGCACTTCAGAAATATTATCTCATTTGATCATAGCTAATGGCCCTTTCAATACAGTTCATCCACTGATTGAGTGTCCTGGGAGATTTGTGTCTCCAGTTTCAGATTAAACTCTAGATAAACTGACACTAGCTAATTAACTCCTTTCAGTTGCAGGGACTTCCCTCTCAAGGCTAGTCCCCCTTGCCAAATGAAAGCCTAGAGATATTGACTGTGATGAGGGCTGCCTAATGTGCATCCTTGGCCTTGATGCTTCTCTTCTGTCTGCATGGACACTAGTAATTCTCATTCTAGATGTATCCTTCTTCCATGTTCTACATGGCCACAGGCAAGAGAACTCTCATCAAAGAGCAAATGACAGAATTACTGCTTCTTTTTGACTGCTGGACTGCTCTCTAAACACTCCTTTTGTAGGGCTGCATGGCTGGATTTCTATACATGTGTAGAGAAAGGCAACATACTACCCACTGCCAGCTCCAGGCCAAGCATTAGAGGGCTCTGCTCATAAAATCCTTTATTGGTTACTGAAAACATTTTATCGAATGGATCCCCAAAATATTTTTGGTCAAAATGACTGAATTATTCAGTGGCCTGTATACTGATGCAGGCTGTTTGAATAAGACAATTATCCCTAAGAGGCAAAAAAAAATTATCTTTGCATTTTTCCTTATGTTATGAAACGAATTAATGAGTGAATAAAAAAGCATTTACTAAGCACTCACTATGTGCAATATGATTAGATATATTAGGTGTGGAAATTCAATCCATGAAATACAAAACTTCAGATTCAGCCTTAAGTCATTGTAGAGTGAAGTCAATGGACTAAGTACAAACCTTCATTTTACAGATGAAGAAATGGAGGCCTTTGTCTTATTTACACAGCCAACTTCTACAGGGTCACTGAATAATTTGATCATTTTAGACAAAAATATTTGGGGGGCATTGAACAAGATAATTTCAGGGACAAGTAAAGGTCTTTGTGGGCAGAGACTTCTGAATACTGTGTGCTAAGGGCTGCTACACAGCTAGAAAAGCAAGGCAGCTCCTGCTCTCAAACTCACGTTCTAACAGGGAGAGAAAACATACAGGGAAGGTTTCATTTGCAAGTCAGACGGAAAGGCCCCATGGTCCTTAGTGTGCAGCTGCAAAGAAGATGGTAACATATCTTCTTTAATGTCACTTTTGTTAATAAAACCATGTCAGCTTCTGATATTGAATCATTTGACAGTCTGGAATCAGGGAATCTGGTTGTGGGGGGAAATGAGGGTGCTGCCCCTCTGTGGCAGGTGGCTAGCTGTTGATGCTGATGGTGAGAGGGATAGTAGGTCCTTTTCTCCACAACATATACAACAGGTAGGTGTAGAATCCCTGGGAGGGGCAGTACCTTCCAGACCACTGATCCTGCTTCCAGCTCAGCCCTCATAACCATCACTAGAGAAGCAAGGATTGCTACTCCCACCAACTGCCAACCAATTGCTGTACAGGGTGCAGGAAGGCAGTCAGATCCCCTGGGGAAAAGTGAATGTGATAGGAGGCAGTATGTGTCTGGCAAGTCAAACCACCACCACCAGCACCTTGACCACCATCTTCTCTCAGACACTGATGGGGACACCCCAGGACCCTGAGCCCCAGAGACTTGGGAACAGCAGTGCCCTTCAGACTTACTTCCAGCCCAGCCTCCATAGCTATCACTGAGGGGAGAAATGATTGTGGAGAAAGTGCCCACCTTCCCTAGCACCACCAGCAACAACTGCTGACCAACTCCCACCAATAGACAATAGACATAGAGGCACTTCTCAGACCTCCAGTCCTGCTTCCAGCCCGGCCCTCACAGCTATCATCTGGGTAAACAATTCCTGTGGAAAAGAAGCCATCCGACCCACTAAATGCCAACCAAATGCCACACACAAGCCTCTGTGGCTCATTGTTTAGGTTCTGATGACTTAAACGAGTACAAATAGCAATTTTTTTCTATTCTGGCCAGAAACTCTGAGGGTCATCCCCTCCCAGACTGATATCTTTGTGATAGTAAATTGGGCCATCTTTTGTCTCAAGTCTAGCCTAGCCTTTAGTCATTGAATGGGTGTGGCTTCACACAAACTGAGACCTAGGAAAGAGCTTGATTTAGAAAGGCCAAGGTCACCTGGGCTACTGCCAGTCATCTTGATCTTTGTCTTGCCACTAGACTCCAATGACTGGAGGAGAGAGGGAGGTTGGTGACTTTGCACAGCTCTGCCTCACTCAAATCCAATCCATGCCAAGTCAAGACTTCAGCCTCATGATGTCATTGGTCCTCTTCTAGAACAAAGGATGAACAACAACCACAAGAACACACAGAGCAGGCAAGCCGACCTAGCTAGGGAAGCAAGGCACCTTGAAGGAGAGAGAAGAGGCTATGTGTATCAGGCAAGTCAAACCACCACTCCCTCCTTAACTACCATTTCCACTCTGATCCTGATGAAGAAAGCCCAGGACTCTTGAATCCAAAAGCCTTTGGAATAACAATGTTTCCAGCCCAGTGCCCTCAGCCATCATTCTGAGATGATGTGGAGATGTGGATCTCCCTGTAGAGATGCAACCTTGGCCTCAGCTCCTGCAGGGGACTCCAGCCACAGCTACTAAAGACCCAGTAAAGAAAGTTCTGACTCCCCAAGTCCTTGGCACTGCCAAAAGGTTAAGGATGAGAACCTGACATGATTTTATTGGTGGAAACGACATTAAAGAAGAAATATCACCATCTGCTTTGCTACTGCACCCTGAGGACCATGAGACCTTTCCATCTGACTTGCAGCTATAACATCATCCTATCGGTGTTGT
This sequence comes from Trichosurus vulpecula, assembly GCF_011100635.1. Lineage (NCBI taxonomy): Eukaryota > Metazoa > Chordata > Mammalia > Diprotodontia > Phalangeridae > Trichosurus > Trichosurus vulpecula. Next base: position 36,440,158 of record NC_050582.1, read on the forward strand.
TTCCCCTATTAGAGTATGAGCTCTATGACAGCAAGGGTTGTCTTACTTTTTCACTTGGGTCCTCAGCACGGAGCACATTGCTTTGCACACGGTAAGCACTGAAATGTTTCACTCACTCATTCAATGGTTGCTCCGCCTTGATGACTGCAAGGGTCTAGCTGGAAATAGGGCCGATGGGGGAAAGCACTCTGCTACTCCCTGGGCTCTTGAGCTCACATTTCAGGGCGGTCTCTACCTGCCATGTATATGTCTTGCCATACATCTTTCCAAGAAGATTCACCTACCATAATAGCAGCTTTCCCCTAGTTCTTGAGGGCACCACTCTGTCACCTCACTCTCACTACAGAACCAATTCCTTGCCTTTCTGGCAAACTTGTTTGAATTTATCTTAAATATGAAACTAACTTAAGATTTACTGTACCATCCAGAGAAAGAGCTATGGAGACTGAATGCAGATTGAGGCAAAATGTTTGCCCTCCTTTTTTTTCTTGTTTTTTTTTCTCTTTTGTTTCTGTTTTTGGTTTTTGGTTTTTTTTTTTTTGGTTTTGCTTCTTCTTTCTCCTGATTCATTCCATTGGTCATAATGCTTCTTTACAACTTGACTATTGTGTAAATAAGTACAACGCAAAGTTATACGTAGAAGATATATCGGATTCCATGCCATCTTGGGGAGGGGGGAAGGGAAGAAAATCTGGAACTCAAAATCATGTGGAACTGAGTGATGTAAACTAGAAGTAAAAGATCTTAATTTAAAAATATGTATAAATAAAAATAAACTTAAAAAAGAAGGGAAAAAAAGATTTACTGTACCTCCCAATTTAGTTTTCTCATCCAAAAGTTCCCTGACATAGCCTATAAGCTATATATTTTCTTAAGGCTTTCCCTCTCTAATCTTTCATTAACTATTATTTAATTAATCCATCAAACAGGCTGTAGGTGATGAAACAAAGGGAAAAAGCTTTGGCTGGCCTTTATCAAGCCTCATTTTCCACAGGTTGTTTTTCCCAGCTTAAAAATTCCTCTTGTTCTATGAGAATCTCTCACTGCACCTGACATATTTTCTAATGTGCCAGGGAGTATCCCGAGTCCAGCACCTTTACTATTGTCTGAATACACTGATTTCCTTTTGACCTACCATCTTTTAATCTAAAGTCTCATTTGAAAATTTACAATCTGTTATTACCTTTCTCTGAGGAGTGTTTCCAAGGAGTTGGCACCAAACAATGTAATTACTTCCTCCCACTGTGTCTTTGAAATAATTTGCCTTTGTGGAGAAGTACTGCCACTGCTTTGATACAATACAGCATTACTAAATATATATCTACCATATGACTGTTATTCTGCTCCCTGGAATGGAAGATGTTTTGAATTAAGGGCTACAGATCATTTATTTACATAGAAAATGGTTGGAAGGGGTCATACTTGGTCTCAATCTCAGAGTTGCTGTGGTTGTTGTTCATTCTTCATACTGTAAGGGGACCAATGACTTCATGATTTGGGGTCAAGGTACAGTATGTCTGACTGTGGCTGATCAGACCAATATGAGTTTGGAAGGCTCTACCACAGGTCAGGCACAAACAGCCTGCTCCATTTGGGATGGAGATGGCTCTAGATTTGCACATCTCACGTTTCCTTTGTGCTACTGTGATTCTGCTTTGCTCATGGAGTACAACACCTTCTTTGATGCAGGCATGCCATGCTGGGCACTCCTGTGCCACATCTCCCATGTTTCATAGTTGATACTAAAGTTCTTCAGAAAGACCTTGAGAGTAAACCATCTTTAATAAGGGTTCTTCAATAATAATAACTGATATTTACTAAGATTTTCTAAGAGTTCTACATATATTTTCTCATTTGATCTTCACAACAACTCTTTGAAATAGGTACTATAGGTATTACTTCAACTACCAATATATAAATGCAGCCTCAGTCTCTCTCTTGAGTGTATCAGTAATTAAGGTGGGACTTCCTTTTACTGTTTTCTCTTTTAGCACTTATTTAATCAAGTGCCCTTGAAGAGTCTGGCTTTTGTTTCTTTGATTAAATCAGGAGTCTTTGATGACCTCCTTGCCTCAAAGGAAAGCCTAGGCCACATGGGTTTAAGTTGCATGTTTGTGAAGATTTTAGGTCACGTGGGTGAGTCGAATGTTGTGATGCCCTTTGACCCTGAACAGAATATATAAACTCAAGAGGTTGACGTCTTTCCTTGTGGCTCTCACTCACTGAAAGAGGGGCGCATGACTCTGGGCAAGCCATTGTAACTGCCCCCCGGCTTTGCTAACCCAGATGTTGGTTTGTATTTGGTCTGTTTATAATGTATGTTTGTAATTTGTTTGTATTTGCTCTGAAGTTCAGGTTGCTGGCTTTTCCTCCTGAAGTAAATGAATGATATTTCTATGTTTGATTAAACTGAAATTGTTAACCCCATAAAGTTACTTTCCTTAGTAAAGCAGATCAAAAGAACCTGTGCTGGGTGCTTTTGTTTCTGGTCTTGCTGGATCCTACACCTCTACAGCAGCTGCTAGCAAAATTGTTGTTACAATGAGTTCCAGTTTCACATAACCAACTGCCAACTGACATTTCAAAATGGATGTCCAGAAAGCATATCAAACTCAGCATGACCAAAACATAAATCATCAAGTTTCTCCTCCAAAATCTTCTTCTCAACTGAACTTACTTATTTCTGTTGAGGGCACTCCCATCCTTCCAGTCTCCCAGGCTGACAACTTTAGTATTATCTTTAACTCTGCATTCTCCCTCACCCCACATGGGCAATCATTTGCCAAATCTTCTCATTTCTACCTCCACATCTCTCTCATCTGACTCCTTCTCTCTACTCACACAGCTACTACTTTAGTTCAGGCCCTCATCACCTCTCAACTAGATGACTGTAGTGGCTTTCTAATTGGTTTCCCTGCCTCAAGTCTCTCCTCATACAGCTCATCCTCCACAAGCTGACAAAGTGATTTTCCTTAATTACAACTCTGACCATATCACTGTTCTACACAATAAACCCCCATGGCTCCCTAGTGCCTGTAGAATCAAAGATAATGTTCTCTTCTTGGTTTTTAATGCTCCTTCGCAACCTGGTCCTAACCTCCCTTCCAACCTCATCATTCATTTCTCCCCTTTCCTCACCATATCATCTAGTCAAAATGGCCTTCATGCTCCTCCTCACAAGTAGTATTCCATCTCTTCTCTCTGTACCTTTTCATTGGCCATCCCATGTGCCTGGAATGAACTCCTTCCTCAACTCTGCCTAAGAGAATGACTTCCTTCCTTCGAGACACATGTACTACCTTCTCTATGAAGCCACCTAGGATTCTCCAAACTGCTAGTGCCCTCCCTCTCTAAACTACCTATATGCTCTATATACACACATGTTGGTTCCCCAATAGAATATAATCCCCTTGAGAGAAAGAATGATTTCATTTTTATATTCATGGTCATAGCACCTAGCCCTTAGTAGATGCTTAATAAATTCTTACTCACTGATTGGTTGAAAATGAGTCTCAGGGAATCAAGGTAACATGGCCATGGTCACACAGTACTAGAGGTGGGATCAGATCCTAGGTCTAACTGACTCCAAAGTCAGCATCCTGCCATAGCGGCAGGTTTGATCCCTATTCTGCATAATTCTTAGAGAGACTTTCACAAAAATGTTCTGATGCTTTTTAAATTTTTTAACAACTGTTTTTCTTAAAGCTGGAATAGGTATTCTTCAGCCAATATGAAATAAGCCTTGTCTGAACTCTACTGCCACACCCCAATTTAAAGTTTTCACTTCCACTGAGTCAGGTTATAGAATGTTACTGATATAAAATGGAAATGAACCTTCCAGAGGACATCTGAGATTACCATTAGCTAAGGAGCATGCTTTGGGACCCACACTCAAGCCCTCCTCCAATGCCTTGTCTGAATTGTGACGATTAAAAAGGTTCTGGGCAATCGAATCATTTTATTGACAAGGCCAGCACATGATTAGTAAAAGGATGGTCATTTGGCCATCTCTCTTAGACCAAAGAACTCTCATGGAGGTGGGGTCACAGTTTACATGCCCTTGGAAGAACAGGTATTCCTGAGGGATATAAATCAACTCAGATTGGTTAACACAATGGTAGGTATGGGTTATGTTAAAATGAATAACTTGGGGTGCCTCACTTAGGTCACTCAAATCTTGGTTAACAGAGATATCAATTTCCATATCACTTGTTAAGACAGAAAGAATCAATACTTCCACAGACCTGTCTGGAAAAATGCAATGCACAGGACCCAGTAGCCCAAATTTAGTATTTCTTTTACTGTCTGATTGGATCTTGGGCTGAGGAAATCTTTAAGAGAGATTTCCCACACTGGTTGATTTTGGGATGAGGAAGTAGAACAGAGGAAAAATCTCAGTCTGAACACAATTGTTAGTTATTAAACATAAGAGAGAAATATTCATTTCTCACAGAGTGATATGAAGGTAATTCTGGGTTCTCAAAGACTAGATCAGCAATGGACAAGTTCTGATAAGTTCTAGCAAGCTGGGAAGGCTTTCGGTACAACCGACAACAGATTAGGTATTTGTTGTTTGAGCATCAATCTAGCTGAGTTCTAAGAGGCTCATTATCAAGTTAGCCACAAGGTAATGAATTTAGGAGCTCCAGCAACTCTCAAAGACCATCAACTAAGTCCTACAAAGGTTCTAAGCTACATGAATTTAGAAATTACTTTCAGAGACAAAAATCGCAGGTCTGTGAAGTACTAGAATAAAAAGTATCCTTTGGAAACCTCAGGAAAAGGACAATTTCTCCCTCTCCACTACTAGTGCATGAAGGAAAAGTACAGAGAACTGCCCCATTCAAACTTTTGTATCCAATTCACTGTTTTTAACTGCTCAGTAAAAGGTATAAAAATCTTTAGAACCATAATTAAAACAGAAGGATGGTCAATTCTTGATGAGTTAACAAAGGGTGAGGCATCAATGTGGCTAACACAATATGGTGCTTAATCCACCTGAGACAAACCCACAAAAGGCCCCAGCAGTATCTGAGTCCCAGAAATAGTCATCAAAGCAGCAAGAAAGGCAAGGAGCTAGAAAGGCCATTTTCAGGCACTCTGCCCGGATAAAAAGTTATTCATTCAGATACTTTCTCCCACCTCCTTTGATATTGAACATTCTTGTATTCTTTATCTCGCTCCAGGAGGTCGCTACGAGGTTCCAAGGAAGGCTTTGAATGATAAACTAAAAACTCCATAGAGGCAACAACCAGTCCTACTCTGGTGAAAGGTCACCGGAAGCAGCACAGGATGGAGACAGAGACCACCACCAAATGGAATGAGACAGACCAAGCCTACACAAAACAGACAATCTATAATGTAAATAAGTAAACGTTAACAGCAAAACAAGAGTGTTTTTACCACCGATTTTCACTTTTATTTTACCACGCAGCACATTATCACAGTTCACCTTTGAGACCTTAAAGCCAAGTATCTTCTTTTACAGTCTCAAAAACACTGATGCTTAACATAACAGTATAATCAAAGGTCAAGACACTCAGAGCTTCATGAATCTCGGCTCTCTTATAAAGCAGAATTGGCAAGCGATTAGCAGCCTGACCTTTACAGTGAGTGGCGGCATCCAAACCATTGCAGATTGTTTGCTTAAAGACATTTGCCACACATTTAAAATCTATTACAAACATAGACTACTTCCCAAAGTCAGTAAATATGAAGCTGAATGCAAATGTAAAATTTTCCCCATCTCAGTTAAGGCTTTGGCTAGTTCTAAAATGCCTACATAGAAAGCAGTTCCAACAGGTACATGAATGAGTTCAAGCTCTGCTATGGCTGGCCAGAACCCCCTGGAGTTACCAAGGCATTCCACATGCCATTCCTGACCTCATCAATGTGGCAGACCAGCAGGGGCAGTAAGACCCTGGTCTGCATGCACTAGAACTGAGTAGCATGGCAGGAGAAGGGGCCAATGGCAGTTCATAGAAGTCAGCAGAGGAGATCAGTGGCAAGAGACACAAGTATGGAACACAGCATAAGCAGCCCCTTGCTTTATGTAATCTAAAACTGACAAGCTGGGTTGCACAATACTTAGAATACTAGGCTTAGAGTCAAGGAAGACCTGAGTTCAAATCCAGCCTCAGAATGTGTGTGCCTGAACAAGTAATGTAAATTCTCTGTGCTTCAGCTTCCTCACCTATAAAATAAAAGAGTTGGATTAGATGGCTTCTAAAGTGCCTTCAAGCTCTAAGTCTATGATCCTATAATCCTATGGTCACTCCACATTTCTGCCAGTACAGTAAAGAGTGGACCAGAGACAAATTTTTCCAAGAACTGGCTTAGGGGACCGAAGAGTAAAGGAGAAAGGTTAAACTGTCCCTGCAAAACTCCTTCCCTACTCCTCACAGAAAAATGGGGCAATGCTGCAGCAGAGGTCTCTAATGGAGCGAAGATTTGGCATTTCCCTCAATGGGGCTTCTAAAGAGGAAGATATCCTGGCAACACTGAGTAGGCACTGGCATAAATCTAATTTTGATATGGACTCAGGTCTAAGCACAGGTTGCATGCAAGAAGATCTACACTTCCCACCTTACTATAAATAACCTTGATCAGGAATGAGGATTGGTGACTGTTCCAGAAGTGTCATTATCTGCACTGTGGCCCTAAATGTCTCCGGTGTGACTCCTATTCACTGTCATCAGTTTACATCAAGAGACCCATTGGGAACCACAAAGATCTGGCATCTCCCACCAATCAAAACAGATTATTAAGATCCAGGACTCTGTTCCCCCCAAAGAGGGAAGGTAAAGTTTGGGATTGCAGAGGGCTACTATATTGCTTGTCTTCTTTGCTGTCTTTCTGTTTTTGTTTTTATTTTACCTGCACTAAGCTCTTCTTCCAGTACCACCTATGCCAGGCTCCTCTCATTCCCAAGGTTAGGATTATATAGTAACTGCCCTGGCTTTCTTAAAGACATAGTTCAAATGCCACCTTTGAAGCAAGTGAATTTTCCCAACCCCCCTAGTATTACAGCCTTTCCTTCCAAAATCATATTTCATAGGTTTACATGATTTCATATATATAGGCTATATAGCAAATACATATCGAAGATACAAGCTATGTATCAAATTGTGCACTGTCTTAAGGAGGGGGAGGAAAGGGAGGGAGGAAGAAAATTTGAAATTCAAAATTTTATTAAAAACGAATGTTCAAAATTATCTTTACATGTAATTGGAAAAAAAATAACCTACTATCAATTGGTGGGAAAAAATAAAATGCTATTTCATCAACTTTGTATGCTTCAGGTACATAGCTATTTGTTTACATACTAATTCCCCCATTAGGAAGTGAGCTCCTGGAGAACAAGGAATGCCTTTGCCTTTCTCTGCATCCCTAGCACTCAGTACTAAGGAGGGCTTAGAAGTAGCTTAATAAATGCTTGTTGGCTGACTGTGTCTTCTAGAAGACCTTGCCACTAAGGGGTGGAATGTGGTAGGACCAATATTTACCACCAGATAAGCTAAGCTAGTTTTCCACTAAAAGTTAATGAAATCGGACTTGATTTAATTGGTTCAGGCAACTAAAGCATCAATCAAGCAATGAGAACTTAAGAAATGTGTGCTATGTACTAGGCACTGAGCTAGGTACTAGGGATACAAATACAAAGAATGAAATAATTCTGACTCACATTCTAGGTGGTTCAGTGAATAGAGCACTGGACATGGAGTCAGGAAGCCCTGAATTCAAATCTGACCTCAGATGCTTATTAGCTGTATGACCCTGGGCAAGTCACTTAACCTCTGCCTGCCTCAGGCTCCTCATAGGATTATTGTGATGTAATAATTGCAAAGCACTTTGCAAACTTTAAGGCATTATAGAAATGCTGCCGCTGCTGCTGATGATGATGGAGACAAGGGCACATAAAAATACATGTAGTATAAATATAAAGTTAATAAATTTAAATATATATAAGTAACTAAATACAAGGTCTCCCCTCTTCTACCAAAGATCCTTTTACCACTGAAGCCTTGTTTTGATTTCCTTCAAGAACCCTTCATTCTTCCAAAAGGGAAATCAGCTTACACTCAGAACATAAATGATCTAAGTAGCCCAGCCAGGACTCAGACCCAGGACTCAACTCCAAGGGTAGGGTTCTTTCAACTTTGCTGAAAAAACTTATTTCCCTCCCATCCAGGCCCCAGAGAAAGATTGGAAATGCTTTAAATACTACAGTAGAAAATGTTAATCACTTCAATATCTCCAAAATACAGTGCAGTGGAAAATATGCTGGATTTGAAGTTAGATAATCTGAATTCAAATCCTGATTTTACTACTACTTTTGTGAGCTTGGATAAGTCACTTAATTTTTCAAGGCCTCAGTTTCCTCCACTATAAAATGAGACAGATGAATTATGTGACCTTCCAGCTCTAAATTTATGATCCTCTGGTGATATAATCTGTGACATGATGAATGCAGGTACTCCCTCCACGGACAAAGATGCAATGCCTCTGCCATTCAGAATCAAAGCATCCTAGATTTAGAGCCAGAAGGGCCCTCAGAGGCCATCTTTAGAGAAGGGTAAACTCAGAGTCAGGGAGGTCGAATGACTTCCCAAATAGCACACGGATGGTAAGCACCAGAGACAGGAACTGAATCGAAGTATTCTCACTCTAATATAAGCATCTTCAATAGCTGCTGTCACTGGAAAAAATCCTCCTCTTATGGCCAACCAGATAATGAGTTAAGAACATAGGTAAGCTGGAATTCAAATGGACCAGGACCATCCCTCAAAGCTATTTTTGGCCTACTAGGATCTCCTTGTACTCTGAGAACTTTCCTTGTGATCAGAGAAAGATACCAGCGGAAATGGCGTGTCTAGGGTTGTATTGGTGATCAAGATGGGCTCTTAACACTTATTCAACCAAGTTCCCTTGAAGAGTTTGGCCTTTGTTTCCTTGATTAAATTAGGAGTCTTTGATGACCTCCTTGCCTCAAGGGAAAGCCTAGTTTACATGGGTTTGAGTGACATGTTTGTGACATCAGAGGCTTTTAGACCACATGGGTTTAAGTTGCATTTTTGTGACGATTTTAGGTCACGTGGGTGAGTCGCATGTGTGATTCACCTTTGACCCTGCACAAGACATATAAAACCAGAGGTTGGCTTTCTTTTTTCAGAGCTCTGAGCCACAGCAGGAGTGGTACGTGATTCTAGGCAAGCAGTTGTTATGAGCTCCCTGGCTTTGAAGAAAACCCCAATGTTCAGACTTTGTTAAACTCTGGTAATTATGCATTCAGATTTGAATCAGACAAGATCTGTCTGTTGATGTTTGTAATCTGTTTGTATTTGCTCTGAAGTTCAGTGTGCTGGCTTTTTCCCCTGATCTAAATGAATGATATTTGTATGCTGGATTAAAGTAAGATTGTTAACCCCTTAACATTGCTTTCCTCAGTAAAGCAGATCAAAAGAACTTGGGCTTGCAGCATTCTGTGTGCTGGTTGTTGTTGGTTTTACACCCCCACAGCAGCTGCTAGCCGGATTGTTGAAACAAGGGTAAAGAATTAGAAACAATTTCAATTAGAAAGAATGCCATCAATACCACTGCAACTTCCCATCTAAGAAAGCATAGGCTTCCCCCTCCAGAGCCTACTCTAACAGCTAATAGTAACCTCATCCTTGCTTCGTTTTCTTCCATTCCTCATAAATAGTTTCCAAAGAAAATAAATGCCACCACAAACAACAAATCATTTTCTTTATGCCCCACAGGCTTCATCATTACTGGAGTAATTATAAAATTATTTTGGAAAATGTTTACTTTAGAGTCCCATTTTATTGAATGACACTCAGTCTGAGTCACTGAACATCTGGTTCCTTAGATAACAATCTCAGATGCAAATTCCTTCCAGAATAGTAAAAGGTTGGCTCCTGGTACCCAAATTAGTGTCTTTCATTGAGGACTCAGATGTCAGAAGTTAATGTAGATTGGTAGATGGTCAAAAAGATAAAATTTTTAAAATGACAAAAGTTAAGGAACCCTACTGGGACTGGTATTAGTTCTGATACTCTAGGAACAAGCTTGAATATCATTATAAATGCAAGAGCAATGATGGAACACAAGCCATGTTAGCACACTAAAGTATAAAGGTTGCGGAATGACAGAAGAAAGCCATAATGAAAGAGGTAGTTTGGTACAATGAGAAGACCTAGATTCAAGTCTTAGCTCTAGCACTTAGTTGTATGACATTGGGCCAGTCAAAATATAACACAACCTCATAGTCACTAATCTTTGAGGCAGACAGAGAGGACTCCATACCTGAAAAAAAAACAATCCCCACTACAAAATCCTTGACCAGCAGTGATCCAGTCTCATCCTAAAGACCTCTAAGGAATAAAAGAGTTGATGAGGGGTAGGGGTAGGAATGCCCTCCCACAAGAGCTATCAAGAACTGGGAGGGGAACAGGAGCCAAGATGGGGGAGAAAAGGCAGAGACTTGCCTGAGCTCTCCCACATTCCTCTCTAAACAACTTTAAATAACACATCAAAATGAATTCTGGAGTGGCAGGACCCACGGAAGTGTGGTGAAACTATTTTCCAGTCTAAAACAACTTAGAAGGATGGCAACAAAGGTCTGATGCACCAGGGTGAGAGTGGAATGCTGTCCAGCTCCAGCACAAGCTGCATGAGGACAGGCTATGCCTCAGCTAACCAGCAGCAGGCCTTGGGGGTGACTGAATCAGTAGTGGTGGTAGTGGCTTCCAGACCTCTCAGTACCCAGATGGTAAGGGGATCAGACAGCCAGTAAGAAGGTGACTACAGAGGTTCCTTTGCAGGCACTGGATGCAGGACTCTGTTGCACTGTTCATATGTGGAACCCACCAGAGCTTGCAGTCACAGGGGAGTTGGAACCCTGGTCACAGTTCCAAGTCAGAAAAGAGTGATCACAGACCACAGCACAAGCCAGAAGAGTAGTAAACACACCTCTCCTTAGATCATATCACCTTGGAAAACCCTAAAACTTACAGACACCCAGAACTACCTCTGAAAATAGCTGCAAAAAAAACCTGAGGCATGGAATAGTGCCACTTCCACCCCAGGAGAAGAGAGCAAATTTAACATAGAAAGTTAAAAGTGAAGAAGTAGGCTAGGAAAATGAGCAAAGAAAAAAAAAGAACCTGACCATGGAAAGTTACTATGGTGACAGTGAAGATCAAAACACAAACAGAAGAAGAAAACAAAGTGAAAACTGCTTCATCCAAAGCCTCAAAGAAAAATGTGAATTGGTCTCAGGCCCATAAAGAATTCCTGGAAGAGCTCAAAAGGGATGTTCAAAATCAAATAAGAGAGAGAGAGAGAGGAAAAATTGGGAAAAGAAACTAAAGTGATACAAGAAAATCATGAAAAAAGAGTCAATATCTTGGTAAAAGAGGCACAAAAATAATGAAGAAAATAACACCTTAAAAATAGAATAGGGGCAGCTAGGTGGCACAGTGAGTAGAGCACCAGCCCCTGGAGTCAGAGGGACCTGAGTTCAAATCCAGCCTCAGACACTTGCCACACTTCCTAGCTGTGTGACCTTGGGCAAGTCACTTAACCCCAATTGCCCTGCCTTCCTCCCTCTGAAAAATAAACACACAGAATAGGCCAAATGATAAAAGAGGCACAAAAATCCAGTGAAGAAAAGAATGCCTTAAGAAGCTAAGTTGGTCAAATAGAAAAAGATATACACAAATTCACTGAAGAGAAGCACTTGTTAAAAAGCAGATTTGGTCACATGGGAAAAGATGAACAAAAATTCACTGAAGAAAAGAATTCTTTTAAAAGTAGAATTGGTGATACAAGAGCTCACTGAAGAAAGTAATTCCTTATAAATTGGAATTGGGCAAGTGGAAGCTAATGACTCCATTAGACTCCAAGAAACAATAAAACAAAATCAAAAGAATGAAAAAAATAGAAGAAAATGCGAAATATCTCATTGGAAAAACAACTGAGCTAAAAAATAGATCCAGTAAAGATAATTTAAGAATTATTGGACTACCTGAAATCCCTGATCAAAAAAAGAACCTAAACATCCTCTTTCAAGAAATTATCAAGGAAAACTGCCCTGAAATTCTATAACCAGAGGGTAAATAAAAATTGAAAGAATCCACTGACCACCTCCTGAAAGAGATCACAACATGAAAACTCCCAGGAATATTATAGCCAAATTCCAGTGCTCCTAGGTCAAGGAGAAAATATTGCAAGCAGCCAAAAATGTCATAGAGCCACTGTCAGGATAACACAAGATTTAGCAGTTTCTACATTAAAGAAACAAAGGGCTTGGAATATGATATTCTGGAGGACAAAGGAGCTAGGATTACAACCAAGAATTACCTACCAAGCAAAAATGAGCATAATCTTTCAGGAGAAAAAAATGGATATTTTATGAAATAGAGGGCTTTCAAAAACTCCTGATGAAAAGATCAGAGCTAAGCAGAAAATTTTACTTTCAAACGCAAGACTCAAGAGAAGCATAAAAAAAAAAAGTAAAAAATCCTAAAGGATTCAGTAAGGTTAAATTGTTTACATTCCTACATAGGAATATGATACTTGTAACTCCTAAGAACTTTCTCACTATTAAAACAGTTAGAAGTATACATAGACAGAGGTCATGGGTAAGAGTTGAATCTAATGGGATGTCATCCAAAGAATAAAATTAAGGGGTGAGAAAGAGGAATGCCCTGGGAGGAGAAAGGGAAATACAGGATGGGGTAAATTATCTCACATAAAAGAGGCATGAAAGAGCTTTTACAGTGGAGGGGAAGATGAGGGAGGTGGGGGGGGAAGCACTTGAACCTTACTCTCATTGGAACTGGCTCAATGAGAGGATAACGTACACACTCAGTTGGACATAAAAATGAATCTTAACCTAAAAGAGAGTAGGAGGGGAGAGGGATCAGAGAAGGGGGGTGGTGCTGATAAAAGAGAAGGAATACGTGTGGAGGAGGTGGTCAGAAGCAAAACACCTTTGAGGATGGACAGGATGAAAGGAGAGGGAGAGTAGGATAAATAAGGAGAAACAGAATTGGGGGAAATACACAGTTATTAATCATTATTGTGAAAAAAATTTTATAGCAAGTTTCTCTGATAAAGGTCTCCTTTCTCAAATATATAGAGAACTGAGTCAAATTTATAAAAATAAGAGCCATTTCTGAAACGATAAATGGTCGAAGCATGTGAACAAGCAGTTTTCAAATGAAGTAGTCAAAGCCATCTATGGTCATGTGAAAAATGCTATTGAAAATCACTACTGATTAGAGAAACACAAATTAAAACAATTCTGAGGTACCACCCTACACCTATCAAGATTGACTAATATGACAGAAAAGGAAAATAAAAAATGTCAGAGGGGATATGGGGAAATTGGGACACTAATGCATTGTTGATAGAGTTGTGAGCTGATTCAAGCATTCTAGAGAATAATTTGGAATTATGCCCACAGGACTATAAAACCATGCATACTCTTTGACCCAACAATACCACTACTAAGTCTGTATCCCAAGAAATAAAAAAGGAAAAGGACCTATATATACAAAAATATTTACAGCAGCTCTTTTTATGGTGGCAAAGAATTGGAAATTGAAAGAATGCCCGTCAATTGGGGAAGAGCTGAACAAGTTGTGTTATGTGATTATGATGGAACACTATTGTACTATAACAAATGGTGAGCAGGATGCTCTCAGAAAAACCTGGAAAGACTTACATGAACTGATGCAAAGAGAAATGAGCAGAATCAGAACAACAATATCATTTAATGATCAACTGTGAGTGACTTAGCTATTCTCAGCAATACAATGATCCAAGATGATTCTGAAAGACTTGTAATGAAAAATGCTATCCATCTCCAGAGAAAGAACTGATAGGGTTTGAATGCAGATCGAAGCATACTTTTTTTACTTTATTTTTCTTGCAGTTTCTTTGATCTGTGTTTTCTTTCACAATATGACTAATGTGGAAAGATGTTTTGCATGACTGCACATGTATAACCTATATCATATTGCTTGTCTTCTCAATAAGAGGAAAGGGAAGGGAGACCAGGGTAGAATTTGGAACTCAAAATTAAAAAAAAAACCAAATATTAAAAATTAGTTTTACATGTAATTAGGACAAAAAATAAAATATTAAGTAAAAAATAATAATCTCTAAACAAAAAGAAGGGGAGGGTGTCTGTTGCCTATGGGCAAAAAGTTGTTAGGGAAATCTCACACCCAGGCAGCAAGTAGGTGAGAGGAATATCACTTCCAGGCATCAAGTGGGCAAGTGGAATGTCACCCTGACCAGCAAGTGTTTGGGTGCAATATAACCCTAGACAGTAAGTAGGTAAGTGCAACATAGATCTGGGCAGCAAATGGGTAGACAGAATATTGTTCCTAGGCAGTAAATGGCTCTGTGGAATTTGATATGAGGGTATGATATGGATATGCGAAATTCTGCACAGAAGCAGAAAGTAAGTGTGAAACAGTATGCCATCAAGGAACTGACATTTTATTGGGTAAAGATCCATGGGGGTAATTTATTACCACCAAATGGTATCAGGGGAACCTTCAAGGAAAAGATGGCAGGAAAGACATATCAGGCATAGGGAATTGTATGAGTTCAAAGGCTAAAGAGAACAAGGTTTCTTCTGGAGACCAGAAAGATGTCCAATTTGACTAGAACCTAGACTACATAAAAGTAAGAAATATTACAAGACTACAAAGATGTCACTATATTGGAGGAGGCCTTGAATGCCAGACAAATTACTTTGAACTTTTTTAGGTAGCCAATATACAGTCATTAATGATTTTGGAGGTGACAAATGAATATGAACAGATCAATGCAAAAACAAGATCACCCTAGTATAAAGGATAGACTAGAAGGTGGGAGAGAGTGGATGTGGGAAAACCTTTTAGGTCAGGTAGAGAGATTGGCCTGAATGGAACAGAGGTTAATTCTAAGAAATTAGTAAGAACAAATTAGTAAGAAACAAGGCTGGAAAACCAAGATGTTATCCAACTATGGGTGGCTATGCCTTTGAGGAGAAAGAGTATGACTTGATTGCAACAGGGAACCAGATAAAGATTCTTGAGCAAGATACTGACATAACCACATTGGTTAAGAAACATTTGTAAGGCATGAGTGTGCTGACAGTGGACAGGGAGATTAAATTTAATTAAATTTAAATCCTTGTACTAAGTTCAAGGCACTCTGCTTGGCAATGAGGATAAGAAGAAAAAATTCAAACAGTCTCTGTCCTCAATTAGCTTATAGTTGTACTGAGGATTTGGCATGTGTGCAGACTCCATCAGCTTTCTAAGATGGCGTCTCCACATGGAGAACATTAGGGAGTTGCTTTTGGGAGAATCCTAATGACATGTGAGGGAAATACCTTGAAGGAAATAACAAATGGGGACATTCTGTAACTGATTCTAGCTGGACCACAATATAATTAGGAGGAGCCTTTTTCCATTGGTTGTGTATCTACCTAGAATTGTCAGCATCTTCAAAAGGGCCTAAATCAGTTCTGGCCATCTTTTTGCTGTATCTCATGGTGCCCAGTGAAATAACATGGTAAAAGGGAGGGCCTTAGGGCCTCCCATCCTTCTGAGACCATATGACCACTGAGAAACTGAAGGTCCTTGGCATTTTCATTTATTCTTTCTCATTTCAGGTGTTGAGAGTGGAGTTTCCAAATTTGGGAGTTTCAAACGCTAGGACAGCAAGTCAAAGGAATCTAGGAGTCAGAATCCAGGCTAGCTTTTGCCAGTGTAACATCAGTGCCTTAGGAGCAAGAAGCAATCAGGAGCAGTGACCTTCAGGACCCCAGCCCAATGGAAGGACTTATCTGGCTGTGATGCTGCCTTTGATCATGAACATGACAGGGTCAACAATATGCAGGAACTGAGCTAAGTCATAAAGCTAATCCTTGCCATCACCACTATCCCATATTGAGGTGGTATAGATGAAGATTATGCCCGTAAGGTGTGGGGAAATGTTTGTCCCTTCCACATCATGGGGGTTAGGGGCATGGCACCCTGGAAAATCCACATAAAATTTTTTGGTCCCTTCACACCAGACAAGAAGTCTGAATTTTTTCTTTTTCTTTTATGGGGCCTTAAAGGTACCTTATTGTAAAATTTGGGTTAAGTATTTGGTCATAGGCTCTGTGTCATCTGCTGGCCTTTGTGTGTTGCCTGCAGCTTCTGAAAAACTCCCCCAAAATTCCCATTTAATTTCTTATGCTAACCAGTGGTATATTGAAACTGTGATGGGGAAAGTTGCAATGTGGAAGGGATAACTATACATTTGTTCTTGTTATAATCATGAAGGAAATCCTTTAGTAAAGCTATACAGTATTGACTGTTAAATGGAAATGGGATGCTAGTCTTTGAGCTATTAAAAATGGGAGCAACGCAGGTGGTGGAGGCTTTAATAGATAGTAGTAGAGATAAAGCTACTTCCCACTCCTCCCAGGGTACCCCAAATGAGAGAAGAAACAGCCTGGCTCTGGGACAGTAGGCTATGTATACATGCTACATAGTCTGTTGGGAGTATATCACACGTAAACAGGTAAGTTTGTACAACGGAGAGAAGCCAAGCAATACACAGTAGTTCCAGGAATGAGAAAGCACTAAAAACTGATTGTTGTTTGTGTTTTTTTAACTTTTTCTCACTGGTTGTCATGGTCAAAGAAAATCACTATCAGGTCACCATACAATATGCCTCTCCATATTAAGCTAGGTCGGTTCTCAGAAAACAAACTTGATTTGTTTCCAGGGCCATACTTAAAGACCTTTCAAGATGATAGAGTCAACCAGCGAATGAACAAACATTTATCTTCCACGTGCTGGGCACTCTGCTAGTCAATGGGGACACAAATACCAAAAAGTTAAACAATCTCTACTCTCAAGGAACTTATATTCTATCAGGGGAGACAAACCTCCTGAGCATCTGCTCCATTGACACAACCTTCAAGAATCAAAGGTTACCTCCACGCCATGTTGAGGAATCAGTGTCAAACTTTGTGGAGGGAATGAGTAGTAGTACTCACACATAAGTAACAGACTTAGGGATATAACAGTGATGGGAAAAGGTTTGGTCAATTGTCAAGCATATGTTCTGGAATGGAATCTACACTACTTCTCTTATGACATGTCTTAAATGTGCTACAACTGTATGATGTGAAATGTTCTAGTGGCATACCGCACCCAGGAAGGAAATGATGCATCGGACAAAAGGAGGTACTGGGAAGTTTGAGATGCCTAAGGAGCATCAACATAGCTGATGTGGTCATTACTGACTACTCCTCTCTAAGCCTCAGTCTTCTCATCTGTAAGGTGAAGATAATACTTGCCTTACCTACTCCAGAGGTTTGTTCAAATAATATAATGTAAAGCACAAAACATTTTCTAAATCTGAGCTATGAATGTGGTGTGACATTCTAGTAATTCACCTGCTATTTTGACAAATATAAATAGCTCTGTACTGTGAATGTAGCATGCAGTCAGAGAAAGGAGGAAGGAGAAGCCAGATGTGGGCCACCAACCAGACTGTGAGCTCGCTCACTTTCCCTTTTAGAACCTCAGGATTCTCATCATGTGAAAAGAGGGGCTTGGCATTCTAGCTTGAACATTCTATGATTTTGCGACATATCAGCACTTGTGATATAAAAAGAATTGTGTATAACCTTTGGGATAAAAGACCACATTTGTGAAAACTACAGAAGGGCACGTCTTAAGAGAGACTTATCAGTCTTACAGCAAAAAGAAAGAAGAAATAACTGAGCTAATTACGTCTTCTCAAATGTAACACTGGAGAAGGAAACCTAAGGTACTAAAGTAAAAAAGTATAACTATCTTTAAATATAATTTTAATGAACATTTGTCTATTATTTCCTAACAGAAGAAATTAATTTAAAACATTTTCAGTCTTTCCCCCAAGGCTTTTATCTTGGGTCCTTGCCCCACCTTAATCATTAGTTCTCATGGGTTCAATTATCCTCTCTAAGTAAATGACTGCTAAATCTTTCTCTCCAGTTCCAATTTTCTCTCTTGACCTCCAGTCCCATAGTGCCTCCTCCTGGATATCCTACTGGTATCTCAAAGTCAACATGCCAAAAACAAAACTGTCCACCATATTTGTCCCTAAACCCCTTCTCCAAACTTCTTTATTCCTGCCAAGAATCCCAGCATCCTTGAAGACATCCATTGGTATTATCCTTGATTCTTCCCTCTCCCCTCATCCCTCATATCCAATAAGTTGCCAGATCTTCTTGATTCTACCTTGACAACATCTCATCATCTCTTAAGGGGATCATGAGCTCTTCACTGGACTATGGTAACACCACAGAGTTTCCCTGCTGTCAGTCCAACTCTCACCCTAGTACCAAAACAATCTTATTAAGGGATGGGTCTGGACATGTGGCTCATATGCTCAGAAAGCTTCAGCGCTTCCCTGTTGCTTCTGGGAGAAAACATAAACTCTTCATACTGGCATTTACAACCTACCCTTGCAGTCATATCTCATATTCACATATTGAACATTCGAGCCAAATTGCATTGCTAGCTATTCTATTAACTCAACATTCTTTCTCCTGCCCCTGTGAACTTACACAAATCATCCTCCATGCCTAATACACACTCCCACCTCATCTTCACTTCTCAAAATCCTTTACTTCCTTTAAGGTTCAGAACATACGTTACCTCCCCCATGAAGCCTTTCCCTGATCCCTTGGGTTGTCAGTGATCTTTTCTTCATGAAATTACCTGGCATTATAGATCAGCTACCTTTCCCCAGTAGAGTTTCATTTCCTTGTGGGAAGGTACTATTACATTGTTTTGGGGTAGAGGGGTTTCTCTTTTGGCTTCATATGCATATTGCTGTGCATATAATAGGTGCTTAGTGTTTATGGAATTGAATTGTTGAATATTAGAACCACATACCTTTAAAAATGGCCACATCACAAAGATATTTATGATATAATGGACCTGTAAACAGATATATCCAGAAATGTCTTACACATAGTGATATGTATGGGAGTCCATGAAATCAGCAAAACAAAAATGGAACGAGATTTTGGTTTTTTAACAACATGGAGAAGAACAAAGAAGAAGAAAAAAATTAAAAGTACCCAAGCCTGAAAAAAAAAAACCACTGAAAAAATATTCCTATTGTCCCCACTGAAACCATGGAGCTAATAATATGGAATTTGAAATTTCATTTAAATATCCAAATTTCAAATAATAAACAGATTCACACCTTCCACATCCCAAAACAGCAGGCTTAGAAGAAAGAAACAGTTGGACAGAAATCATTTACAAACTGCTTCTGGCCTCATAGCCTAACGGCTTGCCTTCCTGCCTCAAAGTTGTAACCAAGGACTTGGTTCTTGGAGAGCCAACAAGCCACTTTCTGTGATTAGCCATGGAGCTTTCGCACTGGATGAGTGAATTTCACAAAGGCCTTCAAAGGGAAATACTCTGCTTCCAAAAATAGGCTGCCCTTTTCAAGTGACACTTTACATAAGATCGTTTGGCTATTCCAAAAAACTTGCTGCTGACATCAAAATTAAAAGAAACTATTTCTGAAGACCTATACACAGTCAAATGCTATCCAGTCACTTGGTCTCTGCCAGGAACAGATAAACATGAGATGTCATGGACACTTGGGCTCAGAATAGAATAAATACAGCTTATTTTCTTCTTCACCAGCATTTCCTAAAGTCAGGCTTAGAACCTGCTGGAGGTTTAACTGCAGTTCTTGCAAGGGATGTGAACACAAGTGGAAGTGACAAAGATGGTTAGGAATACACAAGTCGAAGGATCTATAGAAAGGTAGAGGAAAATGGTTCTCAGATTGCTTGAGTCAGTGTAGGAAGGAGAAAGAAAGGCAATGGAGTACAGAGGTAGAAGAAAACGTAGAGATTAGAAAAGAGCAGGTAGAAAAGACTACCCTGAGAGGCTTCTATCTGCTATCCTCAGCTACTGAAGAACTGAGCTTCTATGGATGCGTAAGTTTCATCGTGAGACCTCCCATTGTATGTCCCTGACGAGGCAGACAGGATGCTTGAGGCAGAGGGAGCAGACAGGATGCAGGATGGGAGATATGAGATAAGATGCAGGATGTGACTAGCCATAGACTATGCATTGACGCCCCCACCATGCACCCCCCAACTACCTAACATTCCAGAACAGCTCTCCCTTGCTTGTCTGTATGACAAAGACACCTCTGGACTACCTGACATTCCAGGCATTCCAAAGCCCTGTTTGCCCCTCCTCCCCTTCTCCTGCTTCTCTTCCCCCTATCCTGTCATACTGTATTTAGACCAGACGCCTAACCTGGCTAATTGCTCTGTCTGTCACATGGAGCGGGGCCCATTGGGTTCATTACCCCAATAAGCGCCTTTGTCTTGGAGATGGTCTGAATTAATTCTTTTCAGGACAGACCCTGTGACGTACACATCTATTCCTCATCATTCTGCTGTACCCCAACATTTGGGGTGCCAGTGAACCCCAACATTCCTAACCGTCTTAGTCACCTTTGAGACAGAATTGCTTTAAGGGTCAATGAGACAATGATAAGGCAGACTCGTTCAATGCTTATGTTATTTGTTCTCTGCCAAAAGGGCTGATCTTTGGACTGGAAAGAACAGAGCAAAAATGGCAAATAAGTTGCAGCCTAAGATAAGAAAGAGCAAGAAAACACACAGCTGCCCTTGATGAGTTTGAGTCACCAGGCTAAGATAAAGTTGATTCTAGGGCCCTGAAAAAACTGGAAAGACCTTGGTGAAAGGACCGAAGAAGGGCAAATATCTCAATTTTCAAAAAATGGAAGAGGATGCAGGCTATAAAGGGCAGGCCAGTGAATCTTTGATTCCTGGCAAAAATCTTGCATTTTATTAAAGGGGTGGTTAGTAAACACTGAGAAAAAACCACAAAGTGGCGTGATGACTTCATCATAAATAGGTCATGACAATCAGTATCAGGGAAAGAAACACAAACTGAAGAAAGGAGAAGCAAAAGAGTAAGCAGAGGGCAGTGGCTACAAAAATGTAAATGGAAACAAGTACCAAGATAGCTGGACAGGGATTAATTACAATGTGCAATCTTGGTTCTAGACAATAGGTAATAATGATAGGTAAAAGCTAACATAGAACCTATTATGTGCCAGGCACAGTGCTAAAATATTCTCTCATTTGATCCTGACAACAGCCCTGGGATGTAGGTGTTATAATTATCCCCTTTTTACAGATAAGGAAACTGAGGCAAACAAAGCTTAAATGACTTGCCTAGGGGCATACAGCTAGTAAGTGTCTGAGGTTGGATTTTAATTTCTGAGTCGTCCTAACTCCAGGTCCATCACTCTATTCACTGTGCCACAAAAATGTCTCAAAAGACACACTATTTTCTCTGCAGAGAAATGAGGGAAAATGAGAGCGATCAGTCAATCAATCATGAGGCATTTATTAAATGTCAGAATGTTGCCAAAGCTGTCAGATGCAGGAAGTTGTGCCTAATTGTTTGGGGGTTTGGTTTGGTTTTTTAATAATAGAGGGTTGAAGGGGAGGAGGGACCACAGTAATATCAGGATATGACTGAGGTATAAAAAACTGAAAGGCAGAAGTTAAAAAAACAGACTTGCCAGACTAACTTAATTCCCATTTTTTCCCTCAATGATCACTAGACTGATAGATCAAAGGAATGATGTAGATCTAGATTACCTAGATTTTAGTAAGGCATTTGACAAACCCTCTCTTTCTATTCTGGTGGAGAAGATGGAGCTGTGTGGGCTAGATGGGAATATGTGGACCAAGAACTGGTCAAATGGCAAAAAAGAAAGAAATGAAAACTAGATGAATGGCTGGCCCCAAGTGCTTCAGTCGCTTTGGAAGTCTCTAGGGGAGGAGCGAAGATCAGTCCTTGACCTTGTGCTCTCTTTCTCTGTGACTTAGATAATGGCATAGATGACATGATTTTCAAAGGTACAGCTGGCAGAGAACTAGAAGGGACAGTCACGCCCTGAGATGGCACAGTGAGATAGATCCCCGAAGATCTGGACAAGTCAAGTCTCAGACAGAAACACTGGGAATCCAAAGCAATCACCTTTAGAAATAAAGGAGAATGCAAACATATCTAGGCAACAGTTTATATGTAACTGAGTAGAAAGATGGCTGGATCTGGAATCAGAGAATCCTAGTGCTGCCATTTACTCTCCATGTGACCTTGGGCAAATCACTTGACTTCTCTGAGTCTCAGTTTCTTCATCTCTAAAATGAGGGGATTAGACTAAAGGACCTATAAGATCCTTCTAACTGTACATCTAGTACTGTGTCACCTCACAGTTAGAATAGCGGCAGTCAGAAAAGCTAACACTATCTTGTTCCTGTTGTCTTATTATACAACCTTACTGTTGTTCAGTCATTTCAGTCCTGTCTGACTCACCATGACCCCATCTGAGGTTTTCTTGGCAAATATACTGGGAGTGGTTTTCCATTTTCTTCTTCAGCCCATTTTATAGATGAGGACCTGAGGCAAACAGGGTTAAATGGCTTGTCCAGAGTCACACAGCTGGTAAGTATCTGAGGCCTTTGAACTCAGGAAGATGTCTTCTTGACTATCCAACTGCACCACCAGCTGCCCCCTATATTTATTCAGCTTGCTGTTGTTAGTCATTTTTTAGTTGTGTTCCCAGAGTCCCCATTTTACAGATGAGAAAACTGAGGGAAACAGAGGTTAATTGGCTTGCCCAAGGTCACGCAGCTAGTATGTGTCTGAGACCAGGTTAGAATGCTAGAAGATGAGTCTTCCTGACTTCAGGCCCAGCACTCTATCCACTGAGCCAACTAGCTGCCCCAGCCATGTGGTTAGGAAGAGCATTTTTCCATTGGCTGTTTAGATGGCACTCTTGGTGTCTTTAAAAAGGTCTGAGGTTGCATTTGAACTCAGATCCTCCTAACTCCACATGTGGTACACTGTGCCACCTAGCTGTCATCTTAGACTGCATTAAAAGAGGCATAGTATCTAAGACTAATAAAGAAATACTTCTCTTAAACTCTGCCTTGGTCTGACTACGTAGTGAGTATTGTTTTCAGTTTTTGGCTTCATAGTTTAGGATTATGATAAACAGGGAATTATCTAAAGAAGGGCAACTAGAACAAAATATTAGCAATTCACATTTTTCTACAGCGCCTTAAAGTTTGCAAAGCACTTCACACACTTTATATCATTTAAATGTTACAATGACACTATGAGGGATAGGTGCCAGGCCTGTTATCATTCCCATTTATCAATGAGGAAACCAAAGCAGAGAGATGTAAGGTGACACAGACAGAGGCTACTACCTCAGGCTGAGGCTCATCATGAAGGGTCTCGAGATCACAACATACAATGATCAATTGAAGGAACTGAAGAAGAGGAGGCTTGAAGGGCAAGGTGGTGGGAGATAAGAGCTGTCTTCGAGTATCTGAAGGACTGTCATGTACAGGAAGGACTATATTAATTTTGCTTGTTCCCAGGGGGCAGAACCAGAAGCAATGGGGAGAAGCTGCAGAGGTAAATTTAGGTGTGGTATAAAGAAAAACCTCCTAATCAGAGTTGTCAGAAAGTGGAATGGATTGCCTCCTGAGATAGTGGGTTCTCTCCTTGCCGAAGGCCTTCAAGCAAAGGAATCAGAGCACCTGGGTTGAAATCCTGCCATCTACTATGATGCTGGGCAAGTCACCTAACCTCCCTAAATAATGGGGTCAGGTGGGATTGTTTGGACTAGACTCCCAGACCACGACCACCACTTATGGGAAACATTACTGTTCAACTGTGGGTTGGACTACATGGTCTGTGAGGTACTTTCCAACTCAATGATTCTGTGATTGTCTGATAGTTCATTTCCCAACAATAAAACATTGCTCACCTGAACACAATGTCATTGGACTAGAGATGTAGGACAGATGAAAGAAATGGTTTTAAAAACATACAATTTCAGATAATCTAGTCTAAAGATTTTAAAAAACCATTTGAAACTATGCATTAAAAATTACAAAACTGTTCATGCCCTTTGACTCAGCAAGTCCAGTAACCCAAGAAGGTTCCTGACAAGAAAGGACATCTATATGGAGTGTTTATAGCCACGCTATTTCTAATAAAAATAAATGAGAAGCCAACCACGTACCCGAGTAGTAGAATATTACTGAGTCAAAAGGAATGATGAATATGAAGACTTCAAAGAACCATGAAAAGACTTATATGAAGTGATACATAGTGAAGAAAACAGAACCAAAAGCATTAAATAATTAATACCACTTCCGTAAATGAAGTCAGCTCTAAATGGCCACAAAAATCAAAGCAAAAACACTGGACAATGTTGGCATACATTTATCCTTACTTTTTAATAAAGAGAAAACTAATAAGGTATAAAGATGTGGACACTATGAATCACAATACTTCTGTTTCATTTAACTCTTTTTAAGGATTTGCCATTATGAGTGGCTATGCTAATCAGGCTCAGAGATTTGAAGGGGCAAAGATGAAGGCTCCCATTCAGCTAATGCTCACACTCAGTTGATCTAACTTCAGGGTTTCTCGTGAAGACTAATGCTTTTGCATACAAAATGTTTGTGCTCTCTTCCACCTCACTGCCATTCCTGGAGCCCCACTTTGGGCTGCTGCAGGGAAGTGGAAGCCAACTGACAGATAACTGAATCCCAAGAAAGCAGGTATCTGGGCTACAAACTCCATGGATATTAGGGGGCTCTGGAATTTTACACCACGGTAGACAAAGGAAGCTGGAACCTTGTAGAAATCTATCTATGGTAAGGTCAGCAAATAAGGTTGAGCACAGGGACTGGCAAAATTCCATGGGGATCAGAGCATGGCATATTTATCAGTCACTGTAGCTGTCTTGAACTGCATATCCCCCTACCTCTATGCCAAAGAAAAAAAATCTACCTGGACCAAGGTTTCACCTGGGAACACCCTATGTTTCTGTTTGATATATCAAAACAAAATTTATCCATAATTTTTTCTAATTTCAAAATTGTGTTTAGATCATGTGCAATAGCTAAGAAAGCCCAGAGTAGAGAATATCCTGATGTGTGTGCAGTGTGTGGAAAGGGTTGTCTGTCAGACCCTGGCCCTTTCGGCCACACCTACATATACCTCTGTCTATCCCTGTCAGCAGTTCTGTTTGCTAACATCACCTTTTGGCAGCTTGGGGTCTGCTGTTCTGCTACTGCAGAAATGAAGGGAACAGAAATCAACATCTTCTAAGGAGAAAGGACAAAACAATAAAAACCTATAAAGAAAATATTGATTTTTTTCACATTCTTATGACAGCTGCACAAGGAGAGATTTTCAACAAATGAACTAAATGAAAACTGCATTTTGTTTGCCAAACTGTATCCTAGCCCCAGGATTATTGTTTACATCACAAAGAAATGTAGCTTAGCAGCTACGGTAAAGAACCAGATAGGAGATCTCAAGATAACAGTTCAAAATAATTTCTTTTAAAATTAAGGACAAGACATACAGCTCAAGAGCATAGCTGTGACTTTGCCCAAAAGGACAGACTCTAACAATGGGCCAATGAATAAACTAAAAAGTCAAAAAATGGCCTTTCTCAGGATCAGATGACCTTCAAAACTGTGTCCTCTTATCCCCTGTTAGGGTAAAAAGTAATAAGAAACTCACACATGTGTATGGATTTATTATGAATTATCAAATATTTTGCTGAAATGTACTGAAAAATTTCAGTCTTTGGGTTACCTAACATTAGCCCATAAGAAGAGGTATGGGAGAGGGGGGACAGTTAGGTGAATGACTTCCAGATCCAATCAATAAATATCCTTACTTCAAAAGCATACCCACTAATCAGCTTCGTCACTACTGATACCTACTTATTCATTTTACCAAAGAGTGAGTTTCTTGAGTCATGTAAAAAGTTCTGTTGTGTTTTGCACCTCCCTGAACACCAGGGTTTTATATCCTGATGACAGGAAGTTAGACCTGGCAATCAAAACTTGCTGAGTTCCAATGCTCTTCTCACGGGTCAATAAACCACTTGGCAGCCTGCCGTTAAGCAGCCAAGCAATCAATCCCCTTCAGAAAAGATGGAGACCAATTTCCCTCTTGCTGGGTACTTAATAATTGGCACTGCTCATTCCATTGTCAAAATCAGTTTCCTTTGCAGTGGCGATAGTCACTTACCACCAATCCTGAGCAGTCATCACATGGGTGGGGTCTGAGGATAGGCACCAGTGAACTGGTACATTTCCATCAGCCCTCGCATTCGAATTCCGAGTTTGAAAATAATTGGTGCAAATTCATAACAAATCAAATCCATAAAGTGCTCACAATCAGTTCAAAAACACTAAGCACTTGTCAAAATTGCACAATTAAATTCCTTTCAATATGAAATTAACATGCAGGAACAATAATTAAGTCATGTAATTATCCATAAATTTTTTTAAAGATTTGTAATTATATCTAATTGCAATAAAATGCTATGTTGCTTTAAAACCCGTTAACCACATTCACTTATGTTTAATTTAGTTTCCAAAAACACAGTTTGGAAAATATGCAGTTTGGTACTTGCTCCCTTATATTTTATCCTCCCAAGCTGGAGGAGGGGGTGAGAGGTAGAGGAAGAAAGAATTTCTTTCTTCAACCCTTTTTACTTGAGGGCTAGAAGCATCCCTGGGAAGAAGCAAGTGAAGCAACAGGGACAGGAGAAATAGCCAATCTCTGGCCCTTAGCTGGGCTGCCCTTTGAGTGGCAGGGAGCAATGTGGAGAATTAAATCAGCCTTTGACAAAGGCCTGGGAAGTCACTAAGGCAAGGCTTCTTAACCTTTTTGTGTGTCCTTGAACCCCTGGCAGCCTAATGAAGCCTGTTTCCCTACTCAGAATCATGTTTTTCAGTGTGGAAAATACATAGAATTACAAAGGAAACAAAAAGTTAGTGAGAATAAAGGGATAATTTTTTTTCCCATCCAAACTCACAGACCCCTTGAAGTTTACCCCTGGACCCTAGGTTAAGAATCCCTGCAGGAGGGTTTAGTTAATCACAAAGCTGAAAAAGTCTAAGGCAAAGCCTTTTTTCTTTTCATTAACATCCATCAGTTGCACATTGTCTTCATCCCATCAACCCAAAACCTGGCTTTTCCCGTGTTTGCTTTGAATTTACCAGTTGGCGTTTAAGGGAACCAAACCACTGATTACAATGATGTTGGTATCACTCATAAAAGTTGGAGAACTATCCCAGCTGCCTTCGGGACCAAGATCATCCTTCTCATTCCTTTATTGTGAGTCTTACTCCAAGCATGTGCTGATGCAGACATTTTGCCTATGCAGGGGACTACAGGGGAGAGGAGCGGCAGCTGCTTACTGGAGCAGTTCATGCTTTCATTTACTGAAGTCATTTCCTGAGACTCCAAAGACAATGCTTGCCATCTGAACTTCCTGAAACAAACACGGAGGCCCTCTGACTCCAATAATGCCCACCACAACAAAGAAGGACCTTGGAACCCTTCACCCAGGACACTCCCCAGAAACTGCCAGAACTTGACAATGCCTCATTTCAGTCAATAGAGAGAGAATGATAGAATCTTCAAATCTGCATTTCCTTACATGATACTCCTTTGACCACACTCACTTGGGTTACTAGAAGATGTCAGTTAGACTTAAGGGACTGGGGGGAAGAGAGAGAGGTCTCTGGAATCCAGTGGAAGAGCAAATAAATACATTAAAGTTTTGCTGTCTTGCCCCCAATGGTTTGCCTACTAGGGTTGTCTATACACGTTGACACAATCTGCCAATGTTTTGCAAAAATTCTCCATAGCAGTTTTGCTGATTGAAAATCCAAGGATAAAACTAAATAAAAAGTGACACCCCTCTCAAACTGTCCACTCAAATACCACCTGTGCTTCAAAACAAGTCACTTTTCATCAATGGAGCCACAAATAGCTACAGCTGGAATACACTGCCAATTTGAAGGCACCCCAGCACTTGCATAAGGGAACAGAGGCACCTAGGGTACATGAGAGATCAAATCCAAATCATTTTACGGATGGGGAAAGTGATACCTCAAAAGAGCAAAAGGCTCGTCAAAGGTCTCCCAGTAGCAGAGACAGAAGTTTAACAAGAGTCTTTGTAACCGGAAGGAACTTCAGGGATCGACTCCAAACTCCTTCCTTTACACATGAAGAAACTGAAGTCCTGTGAGATAAAAACCTTGAAAGCCCTGAGACTTGCCAAAGTTCTCCCAGTCATTAAGTGGCAAAGCCAGAACTATAATAACAGGCTTTGGAGCTGGAAGGTACTTTGGGGATCTAATGCAAACTCATTACAGAGGAGGAAACTGAGGCACACAGAGAAGAATGGGCTTGCCTAAAGTTCCACAGATAGAAAGAAGAGAGGTAAGATTTTATCCCAGATCTTCAGACCACCAACTGAATGCCCTTTTGGTGCACTAATAATTCCAGTTCACATTTCCATAGCATTTCTCTCCCAACTGCCATGTGTTCTCATCCAAGAGAAGAGGAACCAAGGCCCAGAGAGCTTCATTAGTTCTTAGTCCAGTAAGAGCTCTGTCCCCAACACCACACTGCTGTCATTTCCAACACGATTTCATATCGAACTGTAGGGTTGACAGTCATCTCATCAGGTCGATATTCAGAAATCTGAGCTGTGGGAAAATGAACAGCATTCTCTTTTCAAGAGCTGCCTCACCTAAGAGCCAAAATGAAAATGTGCCAGTCCTCACAGAGATGTTCTTTTGTTGGGCTAGTATTATGATGTCCTTGAGACTGTGCTGTTAAAAAAAAAGTTGAGCCAGACTTTTACATTTTCCATCTATTTTTCTGAGATTATGTAAGCACTTGAAAAAATGCTACTGTTTTCAGACTAGCACTCAAATGTGCATCTGGTGCATCTCTCAATAATATATAATTAGGAAGCATCTAATCTAATCTAATACACGATTGTCTGTTTCCACAGCTCTCTATTTAGCTGAGCACTTATACTTCGGGCTGTAAATTACCTTTATTTATCACTTTTCATTTTGTCAAAGGTTTGAACATTCAGAAACAACTTGTCACCTTAAAACCTTCGCTGCCTTAGGAAACGTGGACTAGGGTCAGTAGAAGCAGAAACAGAAGATGCTTTCTCCAGCACTCAACTTGAACCAAGGGGACCCCTTAAGAGAAGGGAAAGAGGGGGAATGAGAACAAGTTGAACACAGATATTTAAGTAGGAAGCTAACCCTAGCTTGCCAGTTATCACTCCTATGCAATCCAGCTGCCATATCCACATGGATCTGAAACCATAGCACTCAATTCATTCAGCAGAAATGTAAGTGGACAATGTTGCTTCAATTATACACTCTCCAATTGAAGGTGGACGATGTTGCTTCAATTCCACATCGATATGGAAAAGTAACTACTACGTCACTCATTCCAATGTAAGCATGTTTTGTTGTTCAGTTGTGTCTGATTCTCTGTGATCCCATTTGGAGTTTTCTTGGCAAAGATACTGGAGTGATTTGCCATTTCCTTCTCCAGATCATCTTACAGATAAGGAAACTGAGGCAAACAGGGTTAAGTGACTTGCCCAGGATCACACAGCTATGAAGTGACTAAGGCTAGATCTGAACTCAGAAAGATGAGTCTTCCTGACCCCAGGTGCTCTATCCACTGCAGCTTCACCTAGCTACCCAGTAACATATTTAACTAGTCTCCTATTTTGCGTGGTGAACTCAAAGCTACTTGCTGTGTGACCTAGAATAAAGGAGGCTCCCTGGGCTTTGGATTCTTGCTCTAGACAATAAGGGGATCAGACCAGATGATATCTAACATCCCTTCTATCTCTATGATTCTAGATTTCAGCCTTCAAACACTTTAAAGACAGAGCCAAGAGGGCAAGGGAACAATCCGATTGTTACCAAGCCAGGGAAGCTGAAGAATGAAAAGTGAATGACAGCCCTACATACTCCATAACCTCTCTCCTATTCTGAGGCTACGTGCAGGCAGAAGACAGAAAAGAGAACACAGAGAGACAAGCACAGAGAGAGACAGATAAAAAGAGACATAGAATGATTTAGGCTTTTTTCTGGTTGAACATTGTAGTTGTAACTCCCTGAATTGTATGGTTCTCCCTCTATACCTTTGTGTTCCTCTATATCATGTAAATCCTTAAGAAAGTGCTGGGTACCTTAATATAAGATACCCAGTCACTTGAAGAGAGAACCCCAAAGAGTTACTGACTATATGTCATAAGTTCAATAATATCTGTATTTTTGACAAGGAGTACTGGGGGAAGGAGGAAGCATAACTTTAGAATGTGGGGTTCTGCCCAGCAAAGCCAGACCTAAACAGAGTATCAAAGTAGGGGGCCATGGACAGCCTGAAAGGACTAACTCCTTTTGACATTAAACTCTTTCCTTTTTCTCTCCTTCAGTCTTCTGGAACTCAGACAGGGCTCCCTCATGACATTGCTTTTCCGGATGACCCTTCCAATACCAGTTGTACTTTCACTCCTTATGCTCTCCCCCACCCCTGGACTCACTGGTCACGGTGGGGGATTTGGGATACTCCTTGCTCCCCAATGTCACTTCCAGACTCCTCCTCCCTCTACCACCTTCACTATTTAATCTCTCCTCCTTTGAGGTTCACCTATCCAAATTTATCAATCAAGATTTTAGTAGCCATTATCTACCATCCCCAGCACATTTTCCATCTTTCCTCAATGAGTTCAAGACCTAGCTCACAGTCTTTCTACCCCAAATACCTGTGTTCATTCTAGGGGACTTCAACATATATATTGATGTTCCCTCAACTACTCCAACTTCCCAGCTCCTTAATCTACTCAATTGCCATGGCTCACTCCCTCATTTCACCTCAACTGTGAACATCTTGATCTTGCCAGTGTAGCCCCACTTGCCATAAGTACTACACTTCCTTGTTTGTAAACCACAAAATCCCTCTTTCATATCAAAACCTCTTATCATTCTATCTTTCCCTGCCTTGTGACCCCTATCCATGTTCTTTGTCCTCACCGTGACCTCCACTTCCTTCATCCCTTAGTTCTTCCTCAGTTTATCATCACCTGTACTGACTATACTCTCTTCCCTTCCCTATCCTGACCCATTGGTAAATTGGCTCAGCTCTACATTACACTCAGTCCCTCCTACACTTGTCAAATCACTGATCAGACTTTTCCAAACCCCAACTCTGGATGGTTCCCACCATCTGCCTCCTTTCCTCCTATTTAGTGCTGAATAAAGCTAGAGGAAATCATGAAACTATACTGAGTCCATTATAAATTTATGGTACATAGTCTCAACTGGACAAGGTAATCTCTAATAGATTCCCTATCCCAGTCACCACAGTTGCTCTCACAAACTTGTTCATCTATCCTTATGCTTCTCATAGCACCCTATCCTCCCATCCTTGCAACTACGGACCTTGTCTTATACTTCACCAAAAAATTGGAGGCCATTTGCTGAGAGCTCTCTCTTCTCCCCTGCTCATCATCTCATGTTACTCAGACATTTCACCATTATTTCCTCCGTTACTCCTGCCCCATATGAAAACATCTCTCTTCCCCCTGCAAAAGCCAACCCCTTTACACACACACTTGATCCTCTCCCCTCTTGTCTTTTCCAACAGATGGTCCCACTGTTATCCCCAATTTCTCATCTTCAGTCTCTCCCTAGCTACAAACACGCCCAGGACTGCTCCCTCCTTAAAAAACCCTCACTTCATCCCACCACCTTTTCAAGCTATCATCCTATATCTCTTCTCCCTTTCTTGGTTAAAAGCCTCGAGAAACCCATCTACAATAGGGGCCTGCACTTCCTCTCCCCTTACTATCTTCTAAAAACTTCTACAATCTGGCTTCTGACCTTATTCTTCAATTCAAACAGCTCTCTCCAAAATTACCAATGGTTTTTTTTTAATTGCCAAATCTAATGGCCTTTTCTCAGTCCTCAATCCTCTTGACCCCTCTGCAGCCTTTGACACCAGTGATCACCTCTCCCCCTGAATACTCCCTCTCCTCTAGATTTTGCTGTCTGTGCTCTCTCTCTTGGTTCTCTTCCTGTCTAGTCTCCTTTGACAACAGTTTGCATATGTGAAGTGAGTGAGAGTGAAGAGTTGACGGTGACACTGAGACTGTAAGACTGAGTGACTGCAAAGATGAGGGTGCCCTCAACAGTAATAGAAAAGCTTAGAAGGTAGGGTTTGGGGGAAAATATGATGAGTTCTATTTTGGATGTGTTGAATTTGAGATTCCTGTAGGACATCCAGTTGAAAATATTCAAGACTCGGCAAAGATTGAAGCGGGATCCTTAAATCTCAGAATCATCTGCATAGAGATGACAATTGAAGCCACAGGAGCTGATATGATCACCAAGTGAGATAGTGAGGAGGATGAAGCCAGGACAAAGCCTTGGAAAAAGCCTGTGGTTAGTGGGCATGACCCAGATGGGAGAAAAGAGGCAACTTCAACTTGCCCTTGCTGCCCCCTGGTGGTATACTACCAGCTAAAAAGCATTAGTACCCACAACCAACCACATGTCAGGTCACCATGAGGCTATGCAAATCAGGCAGTGCCTGAGAGCCCAGATGGGAATCATTGAGAAATTGAATGGGGTTTTGTTTTTGTTTTTTAAGTACCAACAAAACGTTTAGAGAGAAAGTGGGAGTATCATATCTTAGAGGACCTTGAATACCAGGAAGAGGAGTTTGAACTCTCCCTCATAAACAATAGAGAGTCACTGAAGATTTCTGAGCAGAGTGAGGTAATCAAATCTGGTCAAAAGCAAGATTAGTCTGGCAAAGATATAAAAAAAGATGGATTGAAATGGTGGTAGAAAGACCTGTTTAGAGGAAATGACAATACACAACATGGTAATGAGGGACTACAACAGGGTGGTAGAGGTAGGAGTAGAGAAGAGGAGACAGATGGAAGACAGAGGTGGTTAGTACTAACCCAGTATCCATAACTTCAGAAAAGCAAATAGCAAGCAATGCAGGACTCCTTAAAAATATCCCTTTCCTCTCTAGATGGAAGTGGCTATTGTCACATTTCCAAAAGCAGTCATTAGAAATGTGCAAATGGAACAAATTAGTTTCCATTTATTATTTTCCCTGCATTTATAATTCATCTTGCTTTTGAGATTAATGAGATTTTTTGTTTCTTTTCTGGTTTGGAGCACCAGCTCCATCAACATCACCTACTGAAAGATTCTTAATTAAACAGAAGAGGAAGCTGTTAAACTGAACACTGAGGCATTGTCACTTCTACAAAACATGCAGTCACTATTTACTATGGGGAATGTCACGTTTGAAAGAACCTTTCAACAAAGAGGATGTTTCCAAGCACAAATGGTACACAGAAGAGCACTGGACTGGGCATCATGACGCCTGGGTTCTTCTCCTGGTTCTACAACTAAATACTGTGCAATATTGGACAAGTCATTTCATTCCTCTGGGCTTCAGTTTGTTCCATGTGTAAAAGGGAGTGGCTGAATTAGAGGGTCTCTCAGGATGCTTTCAGCTCTATCATAATAGGAACTAGCATTTATATAGTCCTTTAAGGTTTGCAAGATACTTTGCATGTTATCTCATTTGAGCTTCACAAAAACCCTGGGGGAGGGGGGCGCTAAGTCCCCATTTTACAAAAGAGGATACTGAGGCTCAGAGAAGTTAAGTGATTTGAACTCAGGTCTTCTTGACTCCAAGTGCAGTACTCTATCCACTACCCCACCTAGCTGCCTATGGTTCTTAAACCACTGGCCATAGCTGGGCACTGAAGGTGCCAAGTCTTTAAAATCCTGAAAGCTAAGCACACCTGTGATTACATGGCAGGCACTCATGGGATGCCTGAGACCTATAAACTGCACTAAGGGAAAAATTTGGAATTTCCAAATTGGAACTTGATGAATATACATCTTTGTACCCCAGATAAGTAACTCTTTTCTTGTATTTCTTCATTTGTCCATCTGTTCACTCATTCAAAAAACATTTCCTTAGCACTTACTACATAGAGGACTCTATGTAAAATATTATGAGAGACACAGAAGGGATATGAACCCATTCTCATGGGAACTCGGATTTATTATTTAAGCAACAGGAATTTATCAAGTACCTATCTTGTACCCAGCACTGAGGCAGGCCTCCTTCTGCCCTTTGGTCCAACCTGTATTTGAACAAAAATCCTCTCTATGAAGTATCCAACAAATGGTGTCTCAGCCTCTGCTTGAAGGCCTCCAGTGAGAGGAACCTCACTACTTCCCAGTGACCCATTCCAGTTTTACACAGCTCTAGCTGTTGGGATATTTTTAATTGTGTCGGGCCTAAAATCTGCCTCTGCAGAACTACCAACCATTCTGTTCTCTGGGGCCAGAGCAAATCAACTTCCTCCTCCACATGACAGCCCTTGAGATGCTTGAAGACAGCCGTTATGTCTGCTTCCCCTGAGTCTTCAACAGTACTAGTGAAGTAGGGAGCTAGAGCAGTGGAGCCCTGGGTTTAGAGTCAGGAAGAGCAGAGTTCAAATCCTGCCTTAGACATTTCCTAGCTGCATGACCCTGGGCAAGCGATTTCACCTCTGTCTACCTCAATTTCCTCAACTAAAATGGGGAAAAGAACGCCACCTACCTCCCAGAGTTGTGAAGGTCAAACGGGACAATATTGCAAATCACCTAGAACACAGTGGGTGCTTAGTAAATGCTTTCCACGCTAAATGGCCCCCACCCCCACCAGTTCCTCCAGCTTGTACTCATGGGCCCTTCACCATCACAGCTGCTTTCTCTGGCGTTTCTCCAGCCCGTTCCTGTCTTTCCTTTAACTACGCTGTGGAACCTGGCCTTTGGGATCTGTCAAGCGGGGGGAGGGGGGATGGCGCAACCTCTCAGCCCCCCTGCAATAGGTCAAAGCGCCACAGGTAAACCTGGGGAAGCAGCTGCTGCAGCTGTGGCGGCCACGGCCTGAGAAGGACAGACCTGGTGAAGGTGAAATGACACCAGCCGGTGGTGAAGACCAAAGGGAGAGCGGCTGGCCCAGGAAGGCTCCACCCATTAAGGCGCCCTTGGAACGTCCAGGCCACGGGCTCTGATTCCACCCGGTGTCAAAGGGCAGAATGCGGCTGCGTCATCCGCGTTGCCAGGCTACGAGACGTATAAGAGACGCCCCGCAGAGGGCTTTGCGTTCTTGGAGTCTTGACAACCCTAGAGCTTGTGCTTCGGAAAAGACTCGGACACCTTGGCAGGTCAAGAGGACTAGGCGAGGTAGACCGGGCCAGCGAGGAGAGCTTTGCGAGGCAGGGCCAAAGCTTAGCC
Source organism: Trichosurus vulpecula (assembly GCF_011100635.1). Taxonomy (NCBI): domain Eukaryota; kingdom Metazoa; phylum Chordata; class Mammalia; order Diprotodontia; family Phalangeridae; genus Trichosurus; species Trichosurus vulpecula. The sequence goes on from NC_050582.1 coordinate 36,475,496, forward strand.
GAAGCAGCAAAGGCCGAAGCGCAGTATGCCGTGGAGAAGACCGCGGAATAGGCACCAGCCACCGCCGAAGGCCCTCCGTCCGGAAGCGACTGCCCCGCCACAGAGCTGGCGGCGCCCCAAGCCCAAGAGCCGGCCGGCCAAACATCCGCCGACGCCGACTCGTCCAAAGCCTCCGCCGCCACAGCGCCGGCCCTCCCAAGGCCAGGCCAGGCAGCCCCCAAAGCCCCCGAAAGCTCCCCGCTAACTCCAGCAGCCCCAGGGTGGCAGGCCCGGCTACAGCCCAGGCCGCAGCGCCGTCACCCACCTAGACCCGGTCTAAAGAAGTGGCCGCTCGGCTGAGATAGTGCCACTTTTCTGTTCCTTGCCTCCTTCACTTTTCACCCAGCCGAAACCCATCCTGCCCTCCCTGTCCTCTGCCTCTGTCTTCCTTGCCCTCCCCATCCCTGTTTGGTAGTCATGTCCCATATGCAACCAGAGATGCATTTATATTTTCCTTAAAAAAAATTTATTATCTCCAATCTCATTCAAACAATTTTGTTACCTCTAGTTCATCAGCCTAAAGAGAAATAAAAACCCCTCCCTTTGCCTCTTTCCTCTTTTTTTGTATCGTCATTATTCCTTTTTTGTATCCTAGTTCAAAATGGAAACTTCCTCTGTCAAGCTTGTTGACAGGCCAAATGAACTGATGGGACCAGAGTTAAGTGACTTCCAATGGTGCATAAAATTGCCTAGATAATATGCCACAAAAAGTTGATGTTAAAGAATTATTCTTTTTGAAAAGTTAGTTGGAATTTATTTTGTGTTCCATGAGGTTAGCAATGCTAGAATTGAAAAAAAAAAGATACTTAGATTTTAATAGTACGATCTTAGAAGTTCATTTAAACAAAAAACAATTGTATCTCATGGTAGCCATAGAAACAAGCCTTTAATTGTTTATTCCTTATTTACTTTAATTGTGGCTATTGTACAAAAACAAATCTTCATATTCAGAAGCATTCGAAGTTTGCAACTCTCCTTTTTCCTAAGACCATAGTTACTTTGGACCTTTGAAACAAAATGTAAACTCAACCAAGCTATAATAAGTCAAATGGTTTCTGGTGATACTGTAGTATGTTTTTGATGACATCAACCAATGCTTTCTTTTCCACTTGTCTTTGAGAAAAAAAGAAAAATCTTAAAATGCAATGGTTTTCTGTAGCCAGAGAAGCAGTGACCAATTTAACTTAGGGAATGTGATTTGGAGTAGAAAAAATGCTATTAAACTCCTTAAAGGGTTCTCATTTCCTTTGGGCACACTAAAAGCAAAAACAAATGTAAAGAAAGTGTTTTGAAGGGGAAAAATTACCACCTAGAATTGGGCATGGTACTCCTGATGTTGTCTAAGTAGGACAAGATACAAGGGATTGCCATCACCTCCTTATTCCAGGAAGCTAGGCCTCTCATGCAACCCAAGATGAAATTAGCTTTCCTGGTTGCTGTGTCACACTATTAATTTATATTGAACCATATACTATGGAAATATATAAAGTAAAAGACAATCCGTGCCTTTGAGACTCTTATAATCATGTTAATCAATTATCAATAAACATTTATTAAGTGCCTACTATGTGCCTGACACTACGTTAAGACAAAAGACAGTACTTGACCTCAAAGAGCTCACAGTCTGATGGGATAGACAACATGTAAACAAATATATACAAATCAAGCTATTTACAGGATAAATAAGAAATAATTAACAGAAGGAAAGCACTGGAATTAAGAGGGGTTGGGGGAGGTATCCAAAAGTCAGGGAGGTCAGTATTTGAAGTGGAGGAGGGAGAACATTCCAGGCATGGAGGACAGCCAGAGATAATGTCAGGAGCCGAGACAGGAAGTATCTCACTCATGGAACAGAAAGGAGGTCAGTGTCACTGGATTGAAGGAAGAGTACGTGTTAGTGAGTGTAAGAAGATGGGAAAGGTACAAGGCAAGTAGATTATAAAATTAGAACAGCTAGGTGACTCCGCAGTGGATAAGAGTGCCAGGCCTAGGGTCAGGAAGACATCTTCCTGAGTTCAAATCTGGCATCAGACACTTAATACCTTTATGACCCTGGACAAGCCACTTCACTGTTTACCTCAGTTTTTTATCTGTAGAATGAACTGGGGAAGGAAATGGCAAACCACTCCAGTATCTTTGCCAAGAAAACCCCAAATGGGGTCACAAAGAGTAGGATGCGACTGAAACAATTGAACAGCAAGGTTGTGAAACAAGACATTAGGAATGAAACAGAATGTAGTGCTAAAGCAATATAAAGTAAGGAGATTGACTCCCCAAACTATATGCAAAAATTGGTGCTAGAAGAACCATAGAACGTCAGAGTTGGAAGATTCAGGAATCCCCTCTATGATGCCCCTGACAAAAGGTCATAGGACCTTTGCTTAAAAATCTTGGAGGGAGAACAAGCTACCTTCCAAAATGGCCCATTCCACTTTGGCACAGCTCTGTTAACTTAGCAGGAACTGAATAGCAGGGTTTGGTTTGGATTGGTTTTAACAAGCAACCAAAATCTGCCTCTTTGCAATTCCCCCCCACTGCATGTAGTTCTGCCCCCTTGGTGCCAGACATAACTATAATAATCATGATTAGAGATCATGTTTCTATAGTGCTTTAAGTTTCACAAAGCACTTTACATACATTTTCTCATTTGACCAAGTTGATTTGAATTCATCTAATCCCTCTTGCACATGACAACCCTTCAGAGTAACAATCATAACATTTATTTTCAGAGCAATAACTACTTGCATTTCTATAGTATTTTAAGGTTCACAAAACACTACTTATGACAACCCAGGGAGGGAGAGCACAGGAAAATCATTGTGAATAATGTAATTTTGTGCTAGAAGGGACCATAGAAATGAACTAGTCTAATCACCTCCTTTTACAGAAGAGGAAACTAGAGAGAGAAGAGACTTTGCTAAAGCCACGTAGATAGCACAGCACCGTGATTCCAAATTCAGTTCTGACGTTCTTCCCACTAAATCATGCTGCCAACTCTGTATGGGTTGGAATGAGTTTGGATGAAGCCAAGCTTTTGTCCAGGCACTCTCTGAGAAGAGCTCCCTGGCTCCAAAACTTGCCAGCTCTTTGACTACGGGCAAATCACTTTACCTCTGAACCTGTTTTTTTCATCTGAAAAACAGAGATAATGAAACTTGTGACATTTATCTCACAGAAGAAAAACATTCTGTAAACCCTCAAGCACTAAAGAAACATTTGCTATAAATATTCTCTGAACTAGGATATTCCTCTTCATATTTCCTCATAGCATGTGGAAGAGGATGTCAGGCACCTGACCTTATAGGAGTTTGGGGGATGGGGAGGAAGGTGGAGTGGCCAGAAGAGACCAAGGCCACAGTTGCTTTCTGGCAATGAGATGAGTCCTATGAGTACAGGTTCCGTCAGACTCACATCCTTGTCTGATTTCCAGGCACCATGCTGATCTGTCCCTTCTCCTTACCAATCTAAACCAGATCATTTCATGTGTGTTTACATGGTTTTATATTGCTCACTGTGTGACCTTGAGCAAGTGAGTAATTCTCTAAACCTCAGTCTCCCCATCTGTAAAGAAAGGCTAAACTAGATGACTTCTCAAAGTTCCTCCTAGCTCTTAGACTCTCGAAACTTAACTTATAGTCAATACTCTGAACTTTACTGCTTTATGCACAAGTTCTTAACCTAAGGTCTGATTTTTTAAATAGTTTGATAACTGTATTTCAATATGATTGGTTTCTTTTATAGTCCTATGTATTTTATTTTATGCATTTACAAACATGATTCTAAAAAGGTGTACATAGGTTTCACCAGATTGACTGGCGCAGGGCTCCATGCCATAACAAAAGCTATGCAAAGCATCCCTGGTAATGGGCCTCTGGTCTTTGTGGTCACAATCCTATCTCATCAGTGCATTAGAGCAGTGGTGTCTAACTCCAATAGGAATGGGGGCCACTAATCCATACATAAGGATCACTGTGGGCTGCAGAATGACTTAGTTTTAAAATGTGATATCTATATTCTATTGTATTTTTTAAAATGTTATTAAATATTTCCCAATTACATTTTAATCTGGTTTAGGCAGCACTCAGGAGTGTTGAGCCATGTGTTTGATACCTCTGCATTGGAGGACCCCTCAGAATGTGGGAACAAGAATTTAAAATGTCATTCTCTGAAAAATGAGGTTAATCAGGATCAACATTGGATGAGTGAGATTAGCCATTCACAGAAGAGTCACTTCTCAACTCATGCCCCCCTCTCTTGTAATTTATAAATGTACTGTTGCTGAGATTATGTTAACCCCTAAATCACCAAGGAACTGAAGCATCTTGGAAAGTCCAACCAGGAAGACGTTAACCTAAAATAGAAAGTGAATTGTGCTTTACGTGGAATACTTCCAACACAAGGAAATGTCGTAACTAAAGGGTAAAGAGGGAAGAGGGGCAGTTGTGATATCTACATAAAGTCTAGAAAAAGGAAATCCAAAAGAGTAAGTTTATCAGTGTTTATACAATCCTGTCCTGGGGACAGAATGCTCTTGTCAAGATATTAGGAGACACTGTTTTCCAGAGCTAAGGCCCAGCAAGCAAACTATGCCCTGAGCTTGGCATAACAACAATCCTTTGTGCTCACCCTCTGGATGATCTCACCCTGTGGCAAAATCCCACATAATTACTGTATTGCGTTGACCAGCACCAGCTGTTCTCTGAACTCAGACAAGTGGTTTTTCTAGTTTTCCCCTTTTGTACAAGAAAAATGCCATCTCTAGCACTTTTTTCTTTCAGCACCAACAGAGAGGTTAAATGATTTGCCCACAGTCACACAGGTAATAAGCATTCCAAATCTAGCACTCTTTCTATGACCCCACGCAGCATCATTCTGATAACACCTCTTTGATTGCCATCCCAAAGAGCAAAAAGTGAACTTCTCTCCACAGACTAGAAGACAGAAAGCAAAGAGCCCACAATAGGAGCAACTGAACACAACATCTTTGTGTTTCCTACCCCCAAGATTACTCAATAAGGGTGTGTTTGTGTGTACGTGTGGGTATGTGTGTCATAGTGTTGTAACCCTTGTCCCAAAGCCCATTGGTATGGGACTCCTCGGTGGTGGAGAGAAAAGCCCTGTCCTGTGTGATGGGCAGGGTAAAGTTGACAAGAGTTCGAAGGAGCTTCAGTTCTCTGGCGTGCTGGATGGGATGGAGACTGTCAGCTCCTTTCATGTCTTCCCAGTCTTTTCCTTCAGCAACCTGAAATGGGATTGGCCTCTTCTATGTTCTCTCTGGAAGCTGAAGTAACCCAAAAGTGCCCAAAGCAACTCAAAGTTTGAAGAGTCCCACAGAAAGATTTGATACTCTGAGAGTTCTTAAAGGGACTAGCCTTTGGAGAGTCCCAGAGAGAACTGGCTAAAAACTGAAGCTCTCCTGTGCTTCTCTCTCATCTCCACCAATAAGGAAAGAGTCCTGGACCAAGGGGCTTTGGGAGAGGGGTCGCACTCTACAAATGTAATTCATTATGTACGTGGTCTGTCACTTGCATTTGAGGATACACTCCTCTATTTTGTTGCTCCCTTTAGAGTGAAAACTCCTCATGAGAGAGGTTTGCTCTAACTCCAAAGGCATCTAATATTCAGTTCAATTCCACAAACATTAAGTGCCTACCATGAGTCAGAGTTTGTGCTAAGCACTGAAGTCACAGTACTTTGCTATTTCCAAAGTGCTTTTGAAGAATGCATTCTAACTTTATCCCTACAACTCCATGAGGTAGCTAGATAAGTTCTCTTCATCCCCACTTAATATATGCAGAAGTTGGAGTGTAGAAGAGGTTAAGTGACTTGCCTAGGATCACACAGTCCGTAGTGAAATGGCAAGACTTGACTAGCTTCTGATTCCAAGTCTGGAACTTCCTCTAACACACTACACTACCTTTTCTCATCAAACTTTCTCAGACATTTCCTGTTTTGTGACCAAAACTTGGAGCAACTAAATTTTGCTTTGCTGGCCAGAAAGAAAGTCTCTTTCAATTTTTTACAATCCTTGCATAATAGCTGGATATGGGGACTCTTTGATTGTCCACTTAAGTAGGCATAGCTCAGGTTGTTTAGGAGCAATATTGAAAGGAAACCAGACGTCAAAGGTACTGGCGAGTCCAGATCAAAATAGATATTTCCATGTTTAAGGCAAAAAGGAAACTAGGAAAGGAGAGATGTTTGTAATCTGGCAATATATGCTTTTAAAAAAGGTCTTCTTCTTGTAGTACTAACTCTTAAGATAAATTTTAAAGGTGTGAAAGAACAGGCCACATACTTCCCAAGGAAAAAGTATTAGGCACAGCAAAGGTAATTGAGAATTACGGTCTAAATTTCAAGGGAAGTACATGCTATGATTACCAAGGAGCAGCTGAAATCCCTTGATGATGGTCCAATTAAAGTGGCCCCCTTCTGCTATATCTCTGACCCCATCCTCATCTGTAAAATGACTGGGCCGCCTTAGATGATGTCTGACATCCTTTCCAGCTCCTAACTTTACTCTTTTGATTTCATAGCCAGACTCTGTTTCGGATACCAATAATACCCCTGTAAGCTATCCATGACATCCCAGGTTTGAGCAGATCCCAAAGTCCTAAATAAGACAGAGACTTTTCCAACAAGAAATACAGATTAACTCATAAGGCCCCCAGTTGAGTAGAATGGCTGCTTTCTGGAACAAACCAGTCACATCTGGCATGAACAATCAGATGCCTCATTAATGGGATTGTGGTAAGCAGAAGGGAGTCTAGGGGGTTGCAAGTTCCAGCTTTGTCAGACAAGCCTCCTTTTATCCTCTCATGTATTTCCACTGGGTAGATAAAGCTAAAAAAGAAAGACACTGGGGTTGGAAATAGTTTGCTAGCTCATACTTTGATGACACAAATGTTTCTTTAGGAACTAAGGATTACTAT